>NW_027509222.1:432500-675000 GCF_051911475.1 Siphateles boraxobius
CGCTCACATATCACCCCAGTCCTCCGGTCGCTCCACTGGCTTCTGGTGCGGTTTAGGGTGGAGTATAAGGTCCTGCTGTTTGTGTTCGAGGCCATCAATGGTATGGCCCCGGCCTACCTCGCAGAACTATTAACGGTCTATCAACCAGTCAGAACCTTGCGCTCCTCTGAATACACCTCTTTGGTGACTCCTAAGTGCAAATATAAAAAGTTGGAAGGTCGGTAATTTGCTGTCCAAGGCCCAAGGCTGTGGAACACACTTCAACCTCACCTACGAAGTATTACTATGTTGAGTACTTTTAAATCGCAGTTGAAAACACATCTATTTAGACAAGCTTTTAACACGTAGCTTCCGTCCCGATTCAATTGCTTTTTATGTTCACTTATGTTTTTACATGTGTTCTATTGATGTTTTACTGGAAAGCGCCTTGTGCACCTTTTGAATGTTGTAAGGCGCTCTACAAATAAAATTTGATTGATTGATATCTTTTTATCATGTCTTTATGTTTTAGGACAAATTATGGAGAGTATCAGGAATTAAATCATTACTAAACTATATAAATCATGACGATACTTACTTTTTCAAAAATAAATTGAATCATTGGTTACCCTCTTCATTCACTGATTATATTTTTTAATTTATGAATTGACGTGTTCAGTTTTATGCATGTATGCATGACTTGGAAATACTGTACATGATTAAAAGAATCTGTAATGTTCAAAATATATTGAATAGTGTGTGTAACACTGAATAAATGCTGATTAATAAACAAATGCAATAAGTTTTTGGACATAAAAACAATACAATTCCTTATAAAGATGGCAATAGAGGGTTTTCTACAGTTCTCTTCTCTTCATCATAAAACGATCGAGTCTCTTCAGGAGATTTGGCCTAAACCGCTTGATTTTTTTAACAAAAAGAGATAGTTTAACAATCTCTTTAACTCTGTTGCGTGGAAATCTTTCAGATTTCATTTAAAGTCTCACCGGTTTGGAGCGACATGTGTGTGATTAAATTACTTTTTGTTTTGGGGTGAACTGTCCTTTTAAATGTGTTCGCGGCGATCGATCGGCTGCTCGCGCCGCGCAGAGCATCCTCTGTGACGTCACCGGCAGCGCGAGTTCCATATGACGTCACAGTCGAGCTGTTAAGGTCAGGGAAGCGATTACCAGACTCAAGTTAGTCAAACAGTGTAGAAACTCAGACTCAGCGTTAGTGTAACAGTGATTAAGTCCAGGATCTGCAGTGGGCATGATGTCTGCACATTTCCCAGAGGATGAGGAGATCTGCAGTGCAGTGTTGGAGGAGCCGCTCGGTGGCGCTGTTGAGGAGAGAAACACAGTAGCGGAGTGTGAAGCTCCTGCGTTCCCTAGAGTCGCGTGGGGGAACAACACCTCAGGTGCATTCACACACACACACACACACACACACACACACACACACACACACACACACACACACACACACACACACACACACACACACACACACACACACACTTTTGACCACATTATATTTTAGACCACATATGCCAGATTATAAGTGTGTGTGTCCTGTAAAGAACCCGTTCAGGGCTTTTCAGAGATACTTAATGACAACTACTTGGGTCTTTACAAATGACCGACATTAATTTAGTGATCAAATATTGCTCTCTTATGGAAATATAATATAATTTTGTAATTATCATCATCAAATTGTTTGTCATAAACATCTCAGGAAATGTTATAAGTTTTCTGATGAAATTATGACTTTCTGTTTCAAAAAAGCACATTGATTTCATACATTTCAACTGTAACTTAGAGACACCAGGACTTATCAGGCATTTTTGGAGACACAACAAGTCAAGTAAATAAATCTATAAATTACAGGAACGTATGTCTGTGTGTGTGTGTGTGTGTGTGTGTGTGTGTGTTTGTGTGTGTCTGTGATTCACATATCTCTCGAACCATTAGTCCGAAGGATTTCAAACTTGACAGGTGTCTTGCTACGGGCATGAGTAAGTGCAGTGCCGAGTTTGACATTGTTTGGATTAGAAATGCAAAATATATCGTAAAATATATCGGTAAAAGAAGCACACATTGAAGTTCTGGTTTAAAAGTAAACATTCTGACATTAGAGAGGGTTGTGGTTTAAAAATGGTGTTTTAAAAATAAATATTCTGTCAGGTAAACATTAAGTTAGCTACACTGTTTACTTCTGAATATTGTAATTATTTAGAAAGTAGTTAGTTGTCAGTAGTTAGTTATTTAGTTCAATTTTCCATATTTATTGTATGTCATTATGTAAGTATCAGTATTTGCTTTCACCCATGCACAATTAAAAATGTCACTGAACTTTTGCTGTGTAATTGAAACAATAAGCACTGAAACACATCAAGCCAACAATTACTAAAAACACACACAAAAAGTGATTTTGCACATACATACTGTCAAATCGATTAATCGCAATTAAAAAAATATACAGTACACACACGTATAATTTACAGTAGGCCTATATATAAATATAATATAGCCTATACACAGACACATGTATACATCTATCTATAAATTACAGAAATGTCTGTCTGTGTGTCAGTTATTTGCATATCTCGGTAAAAGAAGCACACATTGAAGATGTTTAGATGATGTTTAGAAGGTTGTGATTTAAAAATAAACATTCTGACATTAGAGGGTTGTGGTTTAAAAATATCTGAATATTATATTTTATTCACGGCCATCATTTGTTGTAGCCTATTCACAAACTGTTTGCTCAAGCGTAGCGTTTTCTCGGAGTTCACTGTGTCGCTGTCACGGAACACACACTGGAGAGAGAGAGATCCAATTGCAGGTAAGAATTTAATGCGGAAAACCGTAATCGTACATCCAGTCCAGGTAAGGGTCAAAATCCAAAACGCAATCCAAAAACAAGAAAACAAACAAGAACAGGCAAAAACAGGCTACCAGAAGTGGTGTGACAATATACAAGGACTCCGTAACAAACACTAAACAGGCAGGGTATTTATACACAGAACAAGACATTCATGATGGGGAACAGCTGAGTGCAATGAACAGTGATGAGCGCAGACAAGGATAGTGGGAAATGTAGTTCATGAAGTGAATGACACCGTGGGGAAGGAAGACATCTAGTGGACACCTGGGGAACACAAACCCAACACTGTGACATAACCCCCCCTCTACGGAGCGGCTACCAGACGCTTCAAGACAACTAACACACAACACAAGAGTTTTGGAGGGAGGTGGAATGGCGGAGGATCGGGGGGAGGGATGGTGGGCCAGGTCCATGCAGGGGAAACAAACGGGAAATAACGACTTAGCCGGCGACCAGGGCAAAGCAGACGGTCCATCGGGCGGCCAGGGCGAAGCAGACGGTCCATCGGGCGGCCAGGGCGAAGCAGACGGTCCATTGGGCGGCCAGGGCGGAGCAGACGGTCCATCGGGCGGCCAGAGCGAAGCAGACGGTCCATCGGGCGGCCAGGGCGAAGCAGACGGTCCATCGGGCGGCCAGGGCGAAGCAGACGGTCCATTTGGCGGCCAGGGCGGAGCAGACGGTCCATCGGGCGGCCAGAGCGAAGCAGACGGTCCATCGGGCGGCCAGGGCGAAGCAGACTCCGGCTCTGGAACAGGCATTGGCTCTGCCTCCGGCTCTGGAACGGGCACTGGCTCTGCCTCCGGCTCTGGAACCTGCACTGGCTCTGCCTCCTGCTCTGGAACAGCAGACACTGGCTCCGGCTCTGGGACAACAGACACGGGCATGTCCAGGATCCGAGCCAGACGCTCCAGATAGTCCAGGTCCATGAAGGCAGACGGAACGTGAACAGTCTCTGACCGGGCAGACGGGACGTGAACAGTCTCTCGCTGGGCAGCCGTGACGTGAACAGTCTCTCGCTGGGCAGACTTGACGTGAACAGTCTCTGACTGGGCAGACGCAACGTGAACAGTCTCTGACTAGGCAGACGGGACGTGAACAGTCTCTGACTGGGCAGACGGGCTGTGTCTCCTCCTCCTTCTCCGGACCACCGGACTCAGGACCACCGGAACCGGGACTACCGGAATGGGGATCATCTCCCGACTACATCTTGCACTGTGACCTCCATGGGACCCGCGAAACTTGACCGGTCCCCTTAAAAAACTCCCTTCTCTCCCGCTCGGTGGCTGGGGAAGAGATATTAAAAAACACACCGCTGGATCTGAGTTGACGGAGTCCTTCTGTCACGGAACACACACTGGAGAGAGAGATCCAATTGCAAGTAAGAATTTAATAGGGAAATCCGTAATCGTACATCCAGTCCAGGCAAGGATCAAAATCCAAAAGGCAATCCAAAAACAAGAAAACAAACAAGAACAGGCAAAAACAGGCTACCAGAAGTGGTGTGACAATATACAAGGACTCCGTAACAAACACTAAACAGGCAGGGTATTTATACACAGAACAAGACAATCATGATGGGGAACAGCTGAGTGCAATGAACAGTTATGAGCGCAGACAAGGATAGTGGGAAATGTAGTTCATGAAGTGAATGACACCGTGGGGAAGGAAGACATCTAGTGGACATCTGGGGAACACAAACCCAACACTGTGACAGTCGCTGCTCCCTGAATCGTGTAGTTAAATTTTCCACACTTATAGTGTGTCATTATGTCAGTATCAGTAATTGCTTTATACCATGCACAAAGTAAAAATGTCACTGAACTTTTGCTGTTTAATTGTAACAATAAGCACTCAAACACACCAAACTAACAATTACTAAAAACACACACAAAACTAGTAGGGAAAGAATTTCTACATCAATATTCCTATGATCTATTAGATGATATTATGAAAATGTTGCCAATTATTACTCCCACATGTTGCCCTAATTTACCAAACCAGATTCCTTAGTAAAGCCATGAAGATCCTGTCAGACCATAGGCATGCTCAGTTTAATGAGTTCGAGAGATTACCATCCGGTCTGAGATTTAGGATGACAGTATTTTTTTTAAATAGGGGGAAATCTTTCCTGCCACAGGCAGAAAAATGCTTAAATGAGTGATAATATTTGTTTCTTTTCTTTCTCCTCTCATTGACGAGTGTGGGGGAATTGCTTCTGCTTTTCTCATTGAGTTTGTGTTTTTTAAAATGTGTTTTCATATTTATGTACATTATTTATTACATTATTTGTACATCATTCAACTGTAATCTGTGCTAATAAAACACGTTTCTAATCAATATCGTTGTTTGCAGAAAAGCGCTCAAAATGGATGAGAGTCTGTGCTGGCGTCTTGAGAGTGTGGAAGGCTGGGAAATGTCTCTTCCAAACCAACGAAACCCAAGTGTGTGCTTTTATGCCGTCGCAGGAGCTTCCACACACACCTAGTGTCAAGCCGACTGACCCGCTCGAGTCCAGACCAACAGACCCGCTCCAGTCCAGACCGAAAGACCCGCTCAAGTCAAGACTGACAGACCCGCTCAAGTCCAGGCCGACAGACAGTGAGTGTTTATTTTTATCACTCTGATTCATCTCCATTTCAGCCTGATGCTTCTGGCTTTAGTTTAATCTCTACTCCTGTCGGCTCCTCACCTTATCTCAGGTGTGTTTGCTGCTGGAGTTCAGTCTCATGCTGTATATTAACATGCTAACGTGTGTTTTTCAGGATCCTTTGTAACTCTTTATGAAGTGGTAAAGAAACTGAAATCCAGAGGCGATCGCAGTGCTTATATGGGATTTCGAAACTCTGATATCAAAGGAGTATGTTGCTCAAACTTTTCCCCTCTTGTTTCCTTCTATCTTTAGTCTTTCAGTCCTGACATAAACATGGTCCATGAAGGCAGACGGCCTTCTGTTTACAGTTTTGATCAGAAATGTAAAGATTATAGATTAACATGCACACGAACAAAAATGGATCAGATTTACTTACGTTTGCAAAAAATTTCTTAATTTTTTAGGTGATCATCAGTTTTATTAAGAAGAGCCGGCCTGAGAAGCTGGTGGAATTGGTAAGTTGACAACTTTATTCTTCATGAAGTTCTCCAAGAATTGTTTTATTACATTTTAATTTGGTTATTGATAAACCTGTATGTAGACAGTATAAGATATAGTTGAAAGCCTAGAAACATCAGTTGTAAAGTACTTTGCTTTCATTTTTAATCAAATCTTTAAGCCCAAAGTATGTGGTTTAGCACCCACCATCCCCCCATACAACTAATGGCTTGAATGAATGACTACTCTTTAATCAAGGCAGCCCAAGAGTTTACTTTGAAAGGCTCGCGAGATGAAAAATGAAGTATCCAGGGCCTTTAGTTAGGAGATTAGAGGTTAGTTAGGAGTCAACTAACCTTCTGTCAATCTCTTCTAATTAGCCTGGGTATCCCACACCTTTGAGTCGAGATGCAGCTGCAATGTTGCTGCTACAAAAGCCTCCAACTAGTACAAACATCATGCAGTTATTTGACATGTTTGTCATGGCAGATCAAGACATCCTGGTTCTGGAATATCCACATCACAGCATGAACTTGTTTGAGTACGTCCAACGAAAACGAGGTTGCCTGACAGAATACGTAGTGAAACACATCGTTCGGCAGCTCCTTGTTGTGCTGCAGCACTGCATGGATCATGGTGTTAATCACGACACACACATGAAGAACATTCTCATCTACCCAAACACCCTGCAAGTCAAGCTGATGGACTTCAGAGGCGCACTGCTCCTTGAAGAAAGACGTGAGTCGGCTTCTCGAACACCGTTCACTGTTGATATGTTTGATGATGTTTTACTAAACACTGGAAATGTATTCTTACAGGAGCTGATGAACCCATATTAAACTCAGCGGTCAGAAAGTACGCTGAGTGGGCCATGACTGACGACATACGCAAACTGCTGGATGTGCTGGTCCCAAGAATAGGCCGTTGGTTTTGGCAAAGGTCACATCTATCCAAAGGTGAGACCAACAACAAGAACGAAAAGGAAATAACATTGCTTGAAAAACATATAGAGCTCAGTAAAATGATTAGTGTCAATGATGAGCAAAGTGTAAAACACAGCGTATTGATAATTAATGTTTAGCAATGAATAAATAAATGTTCATGGGCATCCAGAGAATATCATAGTAACAGCAATAAATGCTGTGTATTTCATGGTAACATAACGTCTATGGTTACGTATGTAACCCTCGTTCCCTTAGTAGGGAACGGAGACGTTACGTCGGATGACGACGAATGGGGTTTCGCTTAGAAAGCCTATCAACTTCGAGTATTACAAAACGAGCCAATGGCAAAGAAATGCCATGGGTCTGCGGAATTTGCATGGCGTAACTCCGCCCCACCTCGTGGGTATAAAAGGAGGAAGCCGGCAGCAAGCAGATATGTTTCTTCACTGAGGAGCCAAGACTGAGCTCAGGCGATCCCCGCGGTACAGCGGAAAGTGGCAGGCAGACGTAACGTCTCCGTCACCCTACTCAGGGAACGAGGGTTACATACGTAACCTTAGACGTTCCCTTTCGTTGTCACTCCGAGTTACGTCGGATGACGACGAATGGGGTTACCAGTCTAATCACGCCACCTTCTCAGCTGTCTTCCAGTACCCTGCGTAAATTCGAGATCCCTGTCGAGACTGGACGAAGGACTCCATTTAACACAGGAATACCAAGGTACACTGGGAAACATATCCCAAGCTAGGGGAAGTATGCAATTAATGCCAACCCGGAAGGGGGGGGACTTAGAGAATACACATATGACCCGAAGGAACATATGGAGAACACTGGGGTATCCAGCCGCAGGTGGAATATTTCAACCCCAGGGGTGGCAAGGTGGCTTGCCAATGGAAAGATACATGCTCCGAGAGGCTTACAGTGGAAATACACATGTGGGGGTCGCTCAGGGGAGGGACCATGCACACGGGAGGCACCTAGCCGACGCACAGGCAATAGACACTGGCGCCAACGTCAGGAGTGCTGGAGGAACTCAGGGCTTTCGGGGGAGCTCACCTGAGGAGAATATCACACGTATCCAGTCCGTGGAGTGGAATGGCGAGCAAGCGAAGACACCTGAGTGGGTCCAGTACTAGCTGGTTGAAGCGAGTACATGAGGGGACACTGGCTCCACTCGGAGATTGTAGAATCTGGCGAATGTGTTAGGTGTCGCCCAGCCTGCAGCTCTGCAGATGTCTGTTAGCGAGGCGACATGCGCTAGAGCCCAAGAGGATGCCACACTCCGGGTGGAGTGGGCAGTCACACCAAGGGGGCACGGTCGACCTTGCTGCTGGTATGCCAAAGCAATGGCGTCCACTATCCAGTGAGACAACCTTTTTCTTGGAGAGAGCCTTTCCCTTCAGCTTCCCACCATAACAGACAAAGAGCAGGTCTGAGGTCCTGAAACACTGCGTCCTGTCTAGATAGGCGCGGAGAGCGCGTACTGGACAGAGCAGTGCCAAGGCTGGGTCTGCCTCCTCCGGGGGCAGCGCTTGCAGGTTCACCACCTGGTCCCGGAAGGGAGTGGTAGGAACGTTGGGCACATATCCAGTCCGGGGTCTCAGGATCATGTGAGAGTAAGCCGGCCCCGAATTCCAGGCAAGCTTCGTCAACGGAGAATGAGTGCAGGTCCCCTACCCTCTTGATGGAGGCCAGAGCAACCAGCAGCGCTGTCTTCACAGACAGGAATTTAAGCTCGACTGATTGCAGTGGCTCAAACGGAGCACTCTTCAGGGCAGTTAGAACCACTGAGAGGTCCCAAGAGGGAACGAGAGGAGGGCGAGGCGGATTTAGTCTCCTCGCTCCTCTCAGGAACCTGATGACCAGGTCATGCTTCCCCACCGACTTACCTTCGATGAGGTCATGGTGTGCGGCAATAGCGGCAACATAGACCTTCAGGGTGGAGGGAGACAGCCTTCGCTCCAGCCCCGGTTGAAGGAAGGAAAGCACAACGCTGATCGAGCATCTCCGGGGGTCTACTCGGTGAGAAGAGCACCAGCTGACGAAGAGGTTCCACTTCAACGCATAGACGTGTCTCGTGGACGACGCCCTAGCGGAAGTGATGGTAGCCACCACCGCTGGTGGTAGGGTACTCAAACCTGCCTCGTCCCGTCGAGGAGCCACACGTGGAGGTTCCAGAGATCGGAACGAGGGTGCCATAGGGTGCCCCGTCCCTGAGAAAGAAGGTTCTTCCTCAGAGGGATCGGCCAGGGAGGTGCTGTCGCGAGGAGTACTAGTTCGGGGAACCAGGTCCGGTTGGGCCAGTAAGGGGCAACCAGGATGACCTGCTCCTCGTCCTCCCTGACCTTGCGCAAGGTCTGCGCAAGAAGGCTCACTGGGGGAAACGCATACTTGCGGCCCTGCGGCCAGCTGTGCGCCAGAGCATCCATGCCGAGCGTGCCCTCGGTCAGGGAATCAAACTGGGCGCAATGGGTCGAGTTGTGGGAGGCGAACAGATCTATCTGTGCGTCCCCGAACTGGTCCCAAATCAGCTGGACCGACTGGGGATGGAGTCGCCATTCTCCAGGGAGTGGCTGAAGCCGTGAGAGCTCGTCGGCTGCACAGTTCAGCGCTCCGGGAATGAAAAAGGCTCGAAGCGACCTCAGATGCTTCTGACTCCATAGGAGGAGGTGGCGGGCGAGTTGTGACATACGGCGCGAGCGTACACCACATTGACTGTTGATGTACGCTACTGTGACGGTGTTGTCTGATCGGACTAGTACGTGTTGACCCCGAGCAGCGCCCGGAAGCGGTGCAGGGCAAGAAGTACTGCCAACAACTCGAGGCAATTGACATGCCATAGCCGCTGGGGTCCTGTCCAGGAGCCCGCAGCAGCATGTCCATTGCACATGGCGCCCCAGCCCGTGGTGGAGGCATCTGTTGAGACAACAACATGCCGGGAAGCTCGTTCCAGGGGGACACCCACCCTGAGAAAACTGAGGTTCGACCACGGGGTGAAGAACTGACGGCAGGTCGGAGTAACTGGTACTCGGAGCATGCCGTGTTGCCATGCCCACCTCGGGACTCGGTCGTGAAGCCAAACCTGAAGCGGTCTCATATGAAGCAATCCGAGCGGCGTGACCGCGGCTGCAGATGCCATATGCCCCAGGAGCCTCTGAAAGAGTTTCAGTGGAACCGCACTCCTGCCCTCGAATTGTCTCAGGCAAGTCAGCAGTGACTGCGCGCTCGCTCGTAAGCTGCGCGGACATGGCGACCGAGTCGATGTCCATACCGAGAAAAGAGATCCTCTGCACGGGGCAAAGTTTGCTCTTCTCCCAGTTGACCCGAAGGCCCAGACGAGCTAGGTGCCGAAGCACTAGGTCCCTGTGTTCGCAAACCTGATCTCGAGAGTGAGCTAGGATCAGCCAGTCGTCGATATAACTCAGGATGCGACCCCCGTGTTCCCGAAGGGGAACAAGGGCAGCCTCGACGACCTTCGTGAAGATGCGAGGAGACAGGGCTAGCCCGAAAGGGAGAACCGCGTACTGGTATGCCTGCCCTTCGAAAGCAAACCGGAGGAACGGTCTGTGTCGAGGAAGAATGGAGACATGAAAGTAGGCATCCTTCAGGTCGATCGCTGCAAACCAATCCTGGGGCCCAAGCTCTAACCAGGCTCCCAGGAACTGAACCAGCGGGATCATGCGAACCACAGGCGTCCCCCCGGAGGGGCAGCGAAGCGGAGTTACTGGCCCAGACGTGGACGGCATAGCGGCCCGGTGTGGGGGCACAGTTAGCAACCGCGCCCTGGCAGAGGGGGCCAGGGGAGGACCAGGCTGGTCGTCCCGCGGGGGCCTGCTCTGCCAGGGGTCTGGCGACAGAGGGGGACAAGGGCGAAGCGGTCCTTGGACGGTACGCCGTGTCAACCGCCGCTGGGACGGCTTGTGGGCGGCGCTCTGTGTCGCCCGAGAACTCTGTGAGCTCAGGGAAGAGGGGATTGTTTCTGACTTTAACCACATTAGGGTGCTGCCCACCCGTGGGTTAGCAGCGGGGAGTGGAAAACAAAAGATTCTCCCCCGGCCCTCCACCGGGGGAAGGAGTGGTCCTGCTAACACCCTTCTGAGAAACAATCATCATCCCTGAGCAGCCCGTCTCAGGAGCGCCGCTTGGCCCGGCGTTTAGCGGGGGGCGGGGCAGGAGAGGGCTGAGGTCCCTTCTTGCGGCTTCCTCCGCGACCGACCCTGGGTGGAGGCTGCTGCGTGGTCCGGGCGGGAGGGACGGGAGCCGCAGGAGGGCGCCCTCGGCGGCAAACAGGTCGAGGCGTCTGCCCGGCCGGCTGGGTGGAGGCAGCAGCGGGCCGACGGGGCAGAATGTGTTTGATGGCCTCGGTCTGTTTCTGGGCAGTTGAAAACTGTTGGGCAAAATCTTCAACTGCATCGCCGAAGAGGCCGGCCTGGGACAAGGGGGCGTTAAGCAGACGGGTCCGCTCCGCGTCCCGCATGTCAGCCAGGTTCAGCCACAGATGTCTCTCCTGGACCACAGCTGTGGACATCACCAGACCCAGGGAGCGCGCGGTAACCTTCGTCGCCCGGAGAGCAAGGTCGGTAGCGGCGCGCAGCTCATCAAAGAGCCCTGGGTCTGTCCTACCCTCGTGCATGCCTCTGAGCATCTGGGCCTGGTAGACCTGCAGAATGGCCATAGCATGCAGTGAAGCAGCCGCCTGTCCCGCCGCTCTGTAAGACTTCGCCACCAGGGTTGACGAAAATCTACAGGCTTTGGATGGGTGCTTAGGCTCGCCCCGAGAAGAAGCACTCTGAGGACATAGTTGCATGGCAACAGAGCGTTCAACCGGGGGAAGCCCAGTGTAACCTCGGGCAGCTGCCTCATTGAGGGAAGGAAAGGCAGATGAGACCAGCGAGCGGTCCCGAGAAGACAGTGGGGTCTTCCAGGACTTCGAGATCTCATCATGCACATCCGGGAAGAAAGGTATTGGGGTTTGCCGAGGACGAGGGTCGGCGGCCTTACCCAAAAACCAATCGTCCAGCCACGAGCGCTCAGGACAGGGTGGAGGCCTCCACTCAAGTCCGATGCTTGCGGCTGCCCGGGAAAGCATGGCCATCATCTCCGGATCAGACTCGAGCACAGCCGTATGCACACCGGAAGGTGGCAGCTGTGACGAGCCCTCACTTCCAGAAGACTCAAACCCTCCTAGTGCTGCAACAGACATGGCATCTTCCTCTGTAGCTTCAACTGAAACACGCGGGCCACCAGAGGGTAGACCCGCGGGAATCAGCAGTTCGCTAGCGGGCACCGTCATTGAAGAGGGGGGCTGGGGTCGCGGACACAAAGTCGGCGCCTTGTTCCAGACCGTAACCCTCAGGTCACCCTGGCCACCAGCCGCAGAGCGGGGGGTGGATGAGGGGACTCTCACTCTTGCGAGTGCACGGAGTCTCGGAGACGCGATGGTCATGTTACCACAGAGAGAACATGAGTCATCCACGAGCGCTGCTCTAGCATGATCAATGCCCAAACATACTATGCAACGCTCGTGCCCATCAGAGTCCGATACCAATGTGCCGCAACCAGAAGTACACGGGCGAGATATCTTTAAAAAGACGTGCCACGTGTAAGCTCTTTTTGTGAGAGAAAACTCAAGTGTTGAAGCACCCGGGGAGAAACGCACGGACTGGCAGACCACTGCAACAGATCAGCAGGAAGCATGCTCTCGCCGTAGATCGCCGTCACACCAACACTCGAGGTACTCGTTTGTAAAGCTGACAATTCAGAGATGGCTTGTGGAGAGAAGAATACACTTGGCTCCGAAGCGAAAACATATCTGCTTGCTGCCGGCTTCCTTCTTTTATACCCACGAGGTGGGGCGGAGTTACGCCATGCAAATTCCGCAGACCCATGGCATTTCTTTGCCATTGGCTCGTTTTGTAATACTCGAAGTTGATAGGCTTTCTAAGCGAAACCCCATTCGTCGTCATCCGACGTAACTCGGAGTGACAACGAAAGGGAACCTACATTTCTGTTGATGCGTCAATCTGTTTATGAGTGTCTATAAGGACAAACGTGACTAATCAACTGTCCTCTGAAAACTTTGAAAGAATGCCTGGATCTTCTTGAGAAACTTCATGACAGAGGGTCACGGATCACCTTAGATACCATTTTACATCATGACTGGATTAAAAACCCTTCAAAGTGAAGAAAGTGGTTGTCCTTCCACGTTTTCCAGCATCCCTGATGGATTGTTGCGGCAGCTGCAAGATGTTTCTCCCAACGAGGCCAGTTTCAGCTCAAGCTCAGACATTTGTGCTTTTTTCAGTTGCTTATAAACATATTAATGGCAAAGTTGTCATTACACTCTATTTAGTACAAACAGGGCTACCATAATATTAGAGCAACATGTATGTACATGTTTGTTTTTTTGAGAGTATATTGTTTATGCATGGTTATTGAAAAAAATAAAACTTAAAGTTTCTGAAATTAGGCTACAAAAGACATACCAAATATGTGTCCACAATACTTTTGACTAATGGATGTTGTGGCCTAGGGCTTTTGCTTCAAAATGATCTGAAAATCATTCTACCTAATCATTCACATAAAACAATATATTGATTTAATTTTTTAAGACACTTTTTGTTTGGAAAGGCAAAATGAGGGTGGGCGTAAATGATTGTGAATGATCGTGAGTAATGCTCTGACTCACACCTGAGAAGACAATGACCTGAATAATGAGCCGCATAATGAGCCTTTCACACATGTGTTTCACTGGGTGCCAAAGGATGCGAGGACAGAAGAAGACACATTTTTTCAAGATGTTTCCAACTCTAACTTTGAACCAATTCTATATTCTAATATACAGAATATACACTGCTGTTCAAAAGTTTGGGGTTGGTAAGATTTTCAATGTTTTTAAAAGAAGTCTCTTCTGCTCACCAAGTGCTCAAGTGCTGGCTAATGCTAATCGTAAATTCCCTAACATTATTATTCACGTCGGCACTAATGATGTTCGACTTTGCCAGTCGGAGATCACTAAAATTAATTTTAAGAGGTGTGTGAACTCGCAAGTACGATGTCTGGCACAGTAATTTGCTCTGGCCCCCTTCCTGTTCGAAGGGATGAGATAGTTAGCAGATTGTCATCACTCAATGGCTGGTTGTCTAAGTGGTGTCTGCAAAATAATATTGAATTCATAGACCATTGGAAAAGTTTTTGGGGCAGACCTGACCTGTTGAAAAGAGATGGTATTCATCCCTCCTGAGATGGTGCTGCTCTTCTCTCTAGTAATATGGCACATAGTCTTAGAGCTGAAAGATGACAATCTGGGGCTCAGGTCAGGAAGCAGAGAAACTGGTTAAACCGACTGTCTGCCAGCTGTCTCACGTCACTAGGGTCAGATAAATCCCATCACATAGATGCTCTTTAACCTAGATATCATCATATAGAGACTGTGTCTGTTCCCCGAATTAGGAAATACAAAGAACTTCCAAACTGGAAGTATTGCTGACAATCTATCAGAGTTAGTACTAACTGCAGATAAAATCCTAATTGTTGGTGATTTTAATATACATGTAGATAATGAAAAAGATGCATTGGGATTGGCAATTAAAGACATTCTCAACTCTATTGGAGTTAGACAACTGTGTGTCAGTGTCACGGTCTATGAATTCGCTGTTTCACCGCGTTCAACACTCCCAGGGGTCACTTTGAATATTTGGTCATGCCGTTCGGGCTGTCCAACTCCCCAGCGATTTTTCAGGCACTCTTCAATGACGTGTTGAGAGACATGGTAGACCAGTTCATATATGTCTACCTTGATGACATATTGATTTTTTCGTCGTCTCTCCCGGAACACGCTCAACACATAGCGCTAGATTTAGTCACCGCCCTCTAATGGCATGACGGTTGTTTTAACCGTAGTGGACCAGTTCTCGAAGGCGACACATTTCATCCCCTTGCCCAAATTACCAAATTACCTTTCTCGACAGGGGGCCCCAATTTGTGTCCAAACTCTGGCAGGAGTTTTGTAGATTACTAGGAGCTACAGTCAGTCTGTCTTTGGGCTATAATCCCCAGAGCAACGGTCAAATCGAGCGTGCCAACCAAGATTTGGAGAGAATGTTGCGATGTTTGGTGTCCAAGAATCCTTCCTCCTGGAGCCAGCAACTGTCTATGGTTGAGTACGCACACAACTCGTTAACAGTGTCATCCACGGGCCTCTCTCCCTTTGAGTGTAGTCTAGGGTACCAGCCACCAATTTTTCCAAGACTGGAATCCGAAGTCGCGGTTCCCTCCGCTCACGCCTTCGTCCAGAGGTGCCACCGTACATGGACCAGAGCCCGTGATACTCTGCTCCAGGTGGGGGCGCACACCAAGGCTAAGGCCGATCGCCACCAGTCAAAGCCTCCCGTATACGTCGTGGGTCAAAAAGTGTGGCTTTCAACCAAGAACATTCCGCTCCACTCCGTGTCTAATAAACTTGCTCCTAAATTCATCGGCCCGTTCCCTGTCACCAAGATCCTTAGTCTGGTGGCAGTCTGACTCAAACTCCCTCCGGCGTAATTCATACTGCCTTACATGTGTCCAAATTGAAACCTGTATTTTACTCTCACTTTAATCCGCCGGCCCCGATTCCCCCACCGCCGCGACTCGTAGACGGGGAAACCCACGTATTCTGTCCTTTCTGGACTCGATTGGCTTTCTGGATTTCAGTATTTGGTGAACTGGGAGGGTTACGGTCTGGAGGAGAGAAGTTGGGTTCCTGCTAGGGACACTGGATCACTCCCTGATTGATGATTACAATCAACAGGTAAGGAGCTCTGGGAGCGCCAGGAGGCGCTCCTAGAGGGAGGGGTCCTGTCACGGTTTATGAATTCGCTGCTTCCTTTTTTGTCTCGTGTGTGTTTGTGTGTGTGTGTAAAGTTGGTACTCAACCAGAATAATACATTCACCGACGCCGTTCCCGCGGTGGTAAACTGCGGGTGTGTATTTGCTGTCCTTTACCCTTTATTTATTAAGCTAAGAAGTGCTGCAATCACAGACTTTGAAAAGTGTCAGTTTATTCTCTCTATTGCGTAATCTGCAGCCACGCCACGGCTCATTCAGAGCGATTGAAAGCTGGTAGCAGATGAATTCAAGTGAAACATTGTAGTTAAACGAACTCATAATCACTATACTGAAATTACTGAAATTAAATTGAATAAATAATGAAAACAGTTCAAAATAAAACATTGCAATAGAAACATATTTGGTTACATCAATGAGGCTTTGCAAGAGCATAAAAGACGTTATCTTACCTCTTTCAGACGGTAGCTCTGTGGTCAACGCTACAACATGAGCCTCGCGGAGCTTCAAGCGATCCGAGATCGAATCTCATTGAAGCCTACATGGCATGCTGTTGGCCGACAGCCTTTTATGTTTCACCATTCTTGGTGCTTATATAGGTAACCGTTTATTAGCAAGTTTATTAACTGTTTATTTATTTAAAGTCAGGCATTTTGTTTAATTATCAATGGCACATTACAACATAAATTTGCTACATTCCAGTAGAGCCGCTGCACAGACACAAAACTGATGAAGGAAGATTGTCAGCCAATTGCGTCAGAAAATTTAAATGAAGAAGCTCGTCTTTAATCTGCTAAATTATTGTTTTGTAAATCATTCACGAAATTGAGATGACTGACAGTAATACCCGGCCATAGCAACGGAAGAAATTTTTCGAAACTGATCCATACATTGAACAAATCAGAAAAAGACTGATTTTGTTGACATGGCTACACAAAATAAAAGACTTACTATAGTATTGCTTTCAATATAAAAACCAATGATGATTTCCATTACACGAGAGTAGATGTTAAAACTTCATGCTGATTTGTACTCGGCTTTCGCCAAGATAAGCACCAACTAAGACGTAGCTTTACAGTAACCTATGCTTCTCCATCCATTTACGCTTCTTTCCATCTGGTGACGTGAATCTCCTTCTGTCTGGTGTTAATAGTGTATTTGCGCGTCAGCACACACAACGGCTGCAACCACAGTGCGGTCCCCCCATAACAACCCTCTGGATTGAGCGGAGTAGGGAACATCTCTAGGGTCTTCAAGTGGGCACTTTCCGTCCTCAGTGTTTCCTCTGGTGCGTTAATATGCAGTTTCAGTGGCAACGGTTCCGTATGGCATACCACCTACCGCAAAACACAATATCTGCCCAACCACCCGTCATTCACGCAATATACACAGGAACGTAATGACTGTAAATACTATACAACCTCTACAAATAAACCAACAGGGCTGCTGAGACCTAACCACAATCTCACAATCTCTCCGCAACCCAACCATACGCGCCAACCCGTTTGACTAAGGCTGTCGAGCCCCACTGGTGCGTTAATATGCAGTTTCAGTGGCAACGGTTCCGTATGGAATACCACCTACCGCAAATCACAATATCTGCCCAACCACCCGTCATTCACGCAATATACAGAGGAACGTAATGACTGTAAATACTATACAACCTCTACAAATAAACCAACAGTGCTGCTGAGACCTAACCACAATCTCACAATCTCTCCGCAACCCAACCATACGCGCCAACCCGTTTGACTAAGGCTGTCGAGCCCCACTGGTGCGTTAATATGCAGTTTCAGTGGCAACGGTTCCGTATGGCATACCACCTACCGCAAAACACAATATCTGCCCAACATCCCGTCATTCACGCAATATACACAGGAACGTAATGACTGTAAATACTATACAACCTATACAAATAAACCAACACCCTTCAAGTTTTCAAGAATTCTACGAAACCGTAGCATGGCGGCCTGTACTCAGCCAGCTAGAATCATTCCGTCTCAACCACAGCCAGTTGCTGCTCCTTTCTGCTGCTTCAGATAAGTTCTTTACTGTGCGACGCAACTCTTGACCACTGAATCCGACGTCTCTGAGGAACCGGGTTGTAGAGTGTGCCACAAAACCTCGACAACCCACTTCCACTGGATAAACCTGGACTCTCCATCCTCGCTGTTCTGCTTCAGTGGCCAGATGAGCATACCGCAATTTCTTCCTCTCATATGCCTCATCTACCACATCCTCCCATGGCACTGTTAACTCTATCAGTTGAACAATGTGTGCTGATCCAGACCACAAAACAATATCTGGTCGTAGGTTAGTGGTGGCAATCTCAGGTGGAAAAATAAGCCGTTGATCAAGATCAGCCAGCATCTTCCAGTCCCCAGCAGCTTCCAGTTGTCCTGGGCGAGAATTGGTGTTAGCACCTTTTCTTGGTGGTTGCTCGCCTGGGCGGAGGAATATTGTCTTCTGCGTGTAATGTTTTGCTAGAACAGGCGGCAACTTATTGGTCATACTACGCTTGCCTTCCAATGCTAAAGCCAAACATCGCAATACTTGGTCATGGCGCCAAGTAAACCGACCTTGGGTAAGAGCCACCTTACATCCTGTCAAAATGTGCCTTGATGTGGCAGGTGATGAACACAAAGGACAAGAGGGATCCTCTCCTTCCCAGAGGTTTAGGTTCTGCGGTGATGGGAGAACATCATATGTTGACCTAATAAGGAAACTGATCCTACTCTCTTCCATTGACCAAAGGTCTTGCCAGCCCATTTTTCGTTGTTCCACACTCTCCCATCTCATCCACTCTCCCTGCTTGGCCTGGGAAATGGCCTTTATACATCTCATCCTCTCCTCCTGCTTTCGCACCTCGTTGACTACCAGCTTCCTCCTTTGAGCTGGGCCTGCCTTGTGCCATTTAGGAGGAGCTAAACTGAGCCCAAAACCCCCTCTCCCATGCTGTACCTGTCCCACGATATCCCCAATTTGAAGGTCAGCCTTTGCCTCTACTACAGATTTCTTTGCTGACCACTTTCTACCAGTTTTTACCACAGGGGCTGCCTCCCTTACACATTTGTCGCGTGACTCTGCTAAAGTCATTTCCAGTCTGACCTTGGCACACTTAAACTCCTCGGTTAAAGCAGAGACTGGCAGCTGCAATACTCCTTTACTATAAAGTCCCACTCTGCTGAGGCAGCGTGGAACTCCCAATCATTTCCTGATGTATGAACTTATTAACGCTTCCAGCTTATCCACTGTTGTCAAAGAAACCTCGTACACAGTCAGTGGCCGCAGCAACCTTGGCAGTAGACCAAACTGAAAGCACCAGAGTTTTAGTTTGCCTGGTAGAGCACAGCTGTTTATGCTCTTCAACCCTTCCACTGCTTGTCGTCTAACTTCTCCCACTCGAACTGTGTCCTTTAGATGCCCATCGTACCATCACCCTAGACTCTTCACTGGCTTCTGAGAAACTGTTGGTATTGCCTCACCATTAATGAAGAATATTTTATCTACTACCTTGCCTTTAACTATTGAGATGCTCCTTGATTTAGAGGGCTTAAATTGCATTCGTGCCCATTCAATAGTATCTGTTAACTTCCCCAATAACCGATTAGTGCAGGCTACCGTTGTAGTCATGGTTGTCATGTCATCCATGTATGCTCTGATTGGTGGTAGTCGCATCCCAGAAGCCAAGCGCTCTCCTCCTACTACCCACTTTGATGCCCTAATGATTACTTCCATTGCCATGGTAAAAGCCAGTGGAGAAATGGTGCATCCTGCCATTATTCCAACCTCTAAGCATTGCCATGTAGTGCTGAATTCTGGAGTTGAGAAACTAAATTGCAAATCTCCAAAATAGGCTTTCACTAAATTTGTTATCGACATCGGTACCCTGAAAAAATCAAATGATGCTCAAAGAAGCTCATGTGGCACTGAACCATATGCATTAGCCAAATCCAGGAATGTCACGTGGAGCTCCTTCCTCTCCTTTTTAGCTGATTGTATTCGTTGCCAGATAACACTGATATGTTCTAAGCATCCTGAGAATCCTGGAATGCCCGCTTTTTGAACTGAAGTGTCAATGAAGCCATTCTTTAATAGGTAGGTTGACAATCTCTGAGCAATAATGCTGAAGAAAATTTTGCCTTCGACGTTTAATAGTGAAATAGGGCGAAACTGACTGATGCTTGTAGCATCTTTTTCTTTGGGTATAAAGACTCCCCCTGCTCGGCGCCATGATCTAGGTACAACCTGCTTTTCTCAAGCCACTTTTCTCAATTTCCACAGAATCCTTAGAACTCCTGAAGCACTCTTGTACACTCTGTACGGAACTCCATTAGGCCCTGGAGATGATGAAGCCCTTGCCTTTCTCACAACCTGCTCTATCTCTTTCCACTTAGGTGCACAGACCTCCATTTGGTATTCTGGTGGATTGACAGGTGGGATGTCTGACGGAATTGACATAGGCTCATGCCTTTTTGCATCTGTATGCGTTTCCTCCAAATATCTCTCTAGCTCAACCCTAGATGCTTTTAAAGTGCCATTCTTCTCACTGGTGAATAACTTCTTTATGAATTTGAATGGATCTTTGTAGAAATTAGCCCTCGCACGTTCCTTCTTTTTGTAGCGTTTCCGTAGCCGCTCAGCTCTGCGTAATGTTGCAAGCTTATCTTTTATGGCCCTTTGTAAGAGATTGAGTCCCTCCTTCTGACTTTGTTCCGCTCTTTTCCATTGCTTCCTCAGCTGTCTCCTTTCTCTAACTAACCCTTCAATTTTCTGCTGCCGTCTAGACAATCCAGGAGTAGTTTGTACTTTTTCCTTCCTTTTTTCCACACCAAACCTCTCACTTCCATATGCGTAAATGATGTCCCCAAATTTATCCAGCTTCTTTTCAACTGTACCAGTTAATCTTTCCAATGCAAAGCATAGAACTGTGTTTACCGTGTCCCATGCAGTTTTCTCACTAGTTCTTGGCCATCTAACTCCAGGCCTATGCCCGTTGAGGTTCTTTTCTGTCTTATGCTGGTTAGTCTGACCGGGTTCACAAGAATCAATGTGTTCATCACTACCTGTGCAAACCCTCATCTCCTCTATGACAGGGGTGCTGATATCCTGCGAACTGTGGTTTGCTTTCTATCGCTGGATTTCATTCGACTGACTTGACTGACTCCGTAAGAAGTACTGATCAATGCGAGGCCCTTGTCCCTTCTCCCTCAAGCATTTCATTTTCCCTTGATGAATCTTCAAACCCCTGACCGTTATCGCCTTGCTCCAGCCACAGACACAAGCTTGGAGTTCAATGGCTTTGCTAACTGCTGAACCTGAACTAGTCTTTTGTGAAGTACTCTCCATACTCATATCCGTTTCCATTCCAAACTCGTTAACCATGTTGTCCACCATTGAGTCATCTTCCGCCCCTGCTCTCGCAGACTCTAGGGGTATTTTCCTCTTTAATTTTTCAGAAGCCTTGGGCGGGTGTCTCCAGCATCCTGTAAACACAGAGCTGGATACTGCCGACAAGGGTAGCTAACCCTTACCAGCCCCATTGGGGTCTCTTTCCTCCTGTCAGCTGTCTCTCCAGGCTGTCACAAGGTCTTTCCCTTGTTGCCAGCAGCACTATTCACCGCAGTCACTGGACGTATCCAGATCTTCATTATTTCCATTACACGAGAGTAGATGTTAAAACTTCATGCTGATTTGTACTCAGCTTTCGCCAAGATAAGCACCAACTAAGATGTAGCTTTACAGTAACCTATGCTTCTCCATCCATTTACGCTTCTTTCCATCTGGTGACGTGAATCTCCTTCTGTCTGGTGTTAATAGTGTATTTGCGCGTCAGCACACACAACGGCTGCAACCACAGTGCGGTCCCCGCATAACAACCCTCTGGATTGAGCGGAGTAGGGAACATCTCTAGGGTCTTCAAGTGGGCACCTTCCGTCCTCAGTGTTTCGTCGACTAGCCCACGACACCTCAAGAGTGCTCGACAGTGACTCTGGCGTCCCAGAGTCACCCCCCTCCGTCCCCCACTCAACTCAGCCCAGCTAACCGACCTCTACTTCCCTCTTGCTGCTGAGACCTAACCACAATCTCACAATCTCTCCGCAACCCAACCATACGCGCCAACCCGTTTGACTAAGGCTGTCGAGCCCCACTGGTGCGTTAATATGCCGTTTCAGTGGCAACGGTTCCGTATGGCATACCACCTACCGCAAAACACAATATTTGCCCAACCACCCGTCATTCACGCAATATACACAGGAACGTAATGACTGTAAATACTATACAACCTCTACAAATAAACCAACAGTGCTGCTGAGACCTAACCACAATCTCACAATCTCTCCGCAACCCAACCATACGCGCCAACCCGTTTGACTAAGGCTGTCGAGCCCCACTGGTGCGTTAATATGCAGTTTCAGTGGCAACGGTTCCGTATGGCATACCACCTACCGCAAATCACAATATCTGCCCAACCACCCGTCATTCACGCAATATACAGATGAACGTAATGACTGTAAATACTATACAACCTCTACAAATAAACCAACAGTGCTGCTGAGACCTAACCACAATCTCACAATCTCTCCGCAACCCAACCATACGCGCCAACCCGTTCGACTAAGGCTGTCGAGCCCCACTGGTGCGTTAATATGCAGTTTCAGTGGCAACGGTTCCGTATGGCATACCACCTACCGCAAAACACAATATCTGCCCAACATCCCGTCATTCACGCAATATACACAGGAACGTAATGACTGTAAATACTATACAACCTATACAAATAAACCAACACCCTTCAAGTTTTCAAGAATTCTACGAAACCGTAGCATGGCGGCCTGTACTCAGCCAGCTAGAATCTTTCCGTCTCAACCACAGCCAGTTGCTGCTCCTTTCTGCTGCTTCAGATAAGTTCTTTACTGTGCGACGCAACTCTTGACCACTGAATCCGACGTCTCTGAGGAACCGGGTTGTAGAGTGTGCCACAAAACCTCGACAACCCACTTCCACTGGATAAACCTGGACTCTCCATCCTCACTGTTCTGCTTCAGTGGCCAGATGAGCATACCGCAATTTCTTCCTCTCATATGCCTCATCTACCGCATCCTCCCATGGCACTGTTAACTCTATCAGTTGAACAATGCGTGCTGATCCAGACCACAAAACAATATCTGGTCGTAGGTTAGTGGTGGCAATCTCAGGTGGAAAAATAAGCCGTTGATCAAGATCAGCCAGCATCTTCCAGTCCCCAGCAGCTTCCAGTTGTCCTGGGCGAGAATTGGTGTTAGCACCTTTTCTTGGTGGTTGCTCGCCTGGGCGGAGGAATATTGTCTTCTGCGTGTAATGTTTTGCAAGAACAGGCGGCAATTTATTGGTCATACTACGCTTGCCTTCCAATGCTAAAGCCAAACATTGCAATACTTGGTCATGGCGCCAAGTAAACCGACCTTGGCTAAGAGCCACCTTACATCCTGTCAAAATGTGCCTTAATGTGGCAGGTGATGAACACAAAGGACAAGAGGGATCCTCTCCTACCCAGAGGTTTAGGTTCTGCGGTGATGGTAGAACATCATATGTTGACCTAATAAGGAAACTGATCCTACTCTCTTCCATTGACCAAAGGTCTTGCCAGCCCATTTTGCGTTGTTCCACACTCTCCCATCTCATCCACTCTCCCTGCTTGGCCTGGGAAATGGCCTTTATACATCTCATCCTCTCCTCCTGCTTTCGCACCTCGTTGACTACCAGCTTCCCCCTTTGAGCTGGGCCTGCCTTGTGCCATTTAGGAGGAGCTAAACTGAGCCCAAAACCCCCTCTCCCATGCTGTACCTGTCCCACGATATCCCCAATTTGAAGGTCAGCCTTTGCCTCTACTACAGATTTCTTTGCTGACCACTTTCTACCAGTTTTTACCACAGGGGCTGCCTCCCTTACACATTTGTCGCGTGACTCTGCTAAAGTCATTTCCAGTCTGACCTTGGCACACTTAAACTCCTCGGTTAAAGCAGAGACTGGCAGCTGCAATACTCCTTTACTATAAAGTCCCACTCTGCTGAGGCAGCGTGGAACTCCCGACCATTTCCTGATGTATGAACTTATTAACGCTTCCAGCTTATCCACTGTTGTCAAAGAAACCTCGTACACAGTCAGTGGCCACAGCAACCTTGGCAGTAGACCAAACTGAAAGCACCAGAGTTTTAGTTTGCCTGGTTTGAAAATGTAAAAGAACACTAAAATTTATTACGTTTGGAACCACATCGCACATTTCAAGGTTTAAATAAAGTGTCGGGACAGTTTATTTATTTAAAACAGCGTTGCATCGAGTTTAGAGTTTATTTCCTTTATGATGCAAAATAAGAAACAGAATCTTATTCTTGCGACATTTTAAATTTGTATTGCAAAAGAAATTGCAGCTAAATTAAACAATTAAAACAGTACGAAATGAAAATAGTCCAAAGGAACATAAATTAAGAACATGCGTTTTCCTTTGTCTCTCTCGCGCGCGATGGATCTCTTTTTTGCAAGTTTATGTAGTCTCCTTCACTGCGCGCGCCGGGTCTCTCTCGAAATGAAACATTTCAGGGTAAAAACACATCATATAGCTGATGTCGCTGCGTGTCATCCATACAAATCCCCCAAAAAACTGTAACAAATGATTTAGCCTTTGTTGCTTCGAAGACACAGCATGCCTTGTTGAATTCATCTTACAATAAAACGAGGTTGATTGCGAATTAAAGTGTCACGGTTTATGAATCCCATGTCTCTTTCTTGTCTCGTGTCTTTGTTGTTATCTGTGTGTGTGTGCGTGTTGGTGTGGTCAGGATCGTCACCACTGATCAGCCGTATCAGCTGATCACAATTAGCAGCTCCAGCTGCAGCCACTCATCTCGGCTATTTAAACTCACTGTTTTCTCTTTGTCTTCAGTCTGACCTGTTCGTGTTTGGTGTTCGGTGGATGTCTCAGTGTTCGGTTCGTTCATTGTCTGGATTACTGTTCTGGTTCCCATTCATCATCTACCATCTCTTCACCATCATCTGTATTGCCCACCGAGGTCCCTGCGCCACTCGTCTGCCTCATTGATTGTGTAAGCGATACCTACTGTGTTAACTTCAATAAAGACTCTTTACTTGCAATTGCTTCCTATCTGTGTCGTGACATAAAGAGATCTGTATTCTGCTCACTGCATTCGTTTCTTGGCATGAACGCGTTTCATCAACTGTTCATGTTTAGATAATGCCAGATTGTTGACAATCATATACACTGCTCAAACATTTCTAAAACTCTACAAAACCTGTTGAAACAACTGGATTGAACACTTCAATTGAAATTTTGTGTGAAAAAACTTTAAATACAATAAATAAACTACAATATTTCTAATTTAATAAGATATAGGGCCTACATTTGGACACATCGAGAGATTTATCCTTAAAAGAATTTTGCCTTTACCTGGTCATCAGGCTGGCTATCCGACACTCTCCATATGAAAGAGGAACATTAACACCTATTGTCCTGCACACACGGTAAAGCACTGAACTGTCCCTCCAAACCCCCCCACAGGCTATCTGAGTTTGAGACTGACTTAAAACAAAGAGAAGTCGCAATTCACACTTAAATCGCTATTCTAGACATTAGAATTAGGCTATTGATTGATAGCAAGTGTTGATAATGAAGGAATTACATAATTTAAGCTACATGTGTTGTTTCTGTCATAGAGGGTTTATTAGTAAATATTTCATTATTCCAATAATTGAAGAAATAAAATGCTACTTCGGTTCGGGCCCGCTTTTTCCAAGCAAAACTAAATACAATCTTCAAACACGTTCATTTGTTGTCATGAACAAAATGTACAGCTCAATATTAAATTCCACAGGATTCCCATCCTTACAACCAGGGTGCTGTCATGATTCCTGTCTGGTGTTCTCCTTGTGTCATGTTGACTTTTGTTATTTCCTGTTCTGTGCCATGTTTTGTAGTCCTTTGTAGTTTTTCTTGTTTATTAGTCTCTCCAGGTGTTTCTAATTAGCCCCGCCCCCTTGTTATCTTGTTTAGCTTGTTTGCCTGTGTATTTAAACCCCTGTGCTTCAGTTGTTGGTTGTCGGTCGTTGTTTTTATGTTGTTATGTTGCCTGTAGCTGTCTCCTTGTTCCTGTTCTGAGTTTCTGTCGATTACCCTGGATTACCTGTTTGTTTAATTAAATTTGTGCTTGCATTTGGAATGCTCATTCCTGCGCCCTCGTTACAGAACGACCGACCAACGATGAATTCAGTAGCAAAAATTATGCGCCTCCGTCAGGGAGACCGGCCCATTGAGGATTACGTTACTTTATTGAACGGTCAAATGTGACTCCAATGGATTCTTTGTGCCTCATGATTTTCTTTAGAGGAGGACTATCTGAGACACTTGGGTCAGCGATGCCACTGCACAATCCTCAATTGACTTTAGAATTTTATATTGATTTGGCCCTGTTACTGTGCGGCTCAACCTTTACAGTGGGTTTGGTGGACAAGTAGCCCTGCAACCCCACAGTACCCGCCAAGCCTGAAATTCACATCACGTCTGTCGATCCAGTGACTGTTCACGTCACGTCTGCCGATCCAGAGACTGTTCACGTCACTTCTGCCGACCCAGAGACTGTTCACCTCACTTCTGCCGACCCAGAGACTGTTCACGTCACTTCTGCCGACCCAGAGATTGTTCATGTCACTTCTGCCGACCCAGAGCCCTCACCGCTGGTGCCGTCCAGCCCAGAGCCCTCACCGCTGGCGCCGTCCAGCCCAGAGCCCTCACCGCTGGCGCCGTCCAGCCCAGAGCCATCACCGCTGGCCCCATCCAGCCCAGCCCCTCTCGGAGACAGAGGATGAGGAAGAGGACTTCCTGCATCCTGCAATGCCCGGAGGCCCTTCCTGAGCTTCTGGTCAGTCCAGAGGCTGTCTCCAAGCTCCTGGCACTGCCGGCGCCGCCCAAGCTCCTGGTCCTGCCAGCGCCGCCCAAGCTCCTGGCCCTGTCGGCGCCCACAAGCTACTGGCCCTGCCGGCGCAGCCCAAGCTCCTGGCCCTGCCGGCGCCACCCATTCCACCCATCAAGGCCAATACTGTCCAGCCTGAGCCGGTGTCTGTTCCTGAGCCGGTGTCTGTTCCTGAGCCGGTCTCTGTTGCTGTGCCGTGGTCGCCCGAGGGGTCTTCACCGCCCTGGCCGCCCGAGGAGTCTTCACCACCCAGGCCGCTCGAGGGGTCTTCACCGTGTTTTTTTTGTTTGTTTGGTTATTGTTGTTCTTTTTTGAGCGTCTGGAATCCGCTCCTTAAGTGTCATGATTCCTGTCTGGTGTTCTCCTTGTCTCATGTTGACTTTTGTTATTTCCTGTTTTGTAGTCCTTTGTAGTTTTTCTTGTTTATTAGTCTCTCTAGGTGTTTCTAATTAGCCCCGCCCCCTTGTTATCTTGTTTAGCTTGTTTGCCTGTGTATTTAAACCCCTGTGCTTCAGTTGTTGGTTGTCGGTCGTTGTTTTGATGTTGTTATGTTGCCTGTAGCTGTCTCCTTGTTCCTGTTCTGAGTTTCTGTCGATTACCCTGGATTACCTGTTTGTTTAATTAATTTTGTGCTTGCATTTGGATTCGCTCTCCGCTTCATTCCTGCTCCCTCGTTACAGGTGCATGCAATTTGTTAATTAAGTTTTTTAATTTTTTTTATTCAAATAAATCTCGAACCGCAGTGCTTTGTGGTGCTGCTGTTAAACTAAAGCCCCTTTCACACAGAGATTACGGAAAATACACGGATAAAGTGACCCGGGATTTGACCCGGGTTCTTTTGATTTTGGTTCATTCACACTGCCAGTGATTTTCCGGAATCAGAGAGTGCGTTCACACACAACCCGTAAAAATCCCGTAAAGACACGTGACATCGATGTGACATGTAATGTCTTATCAGCGTTTATAATTTGCTTATGAGCTGCGATTTCTCTCTCGAGAAACCACGCTTGTGCATTTTTCTCTCTGATTCGATCATAAACTAGCGCATTACGTACCGTTTCACTAGCCTGCTTTCACTTCACTTCAGCGTCATCATGACGACACGCATTGATTGCGGCTTTTGTTCACACGGCGCACGTTCCGGGACTGATCCCGGCAATGTTACTAGCTCCTCAACCTGGAAGGCATTCTGGCAATTCACACAGAAGGCATCCTGGCAATTTCCAGGCAATTTCCCGGGATCAACGCGCTGTGTGAAAGGGGCTTAAATAACATTTGTAGAATAATTATGAACTTAAATTAAACAATATCGCAACATTTCGACAAATAGATTATTTGATCTGTTTTTACATTTTAATTCAGGGCGATTTAGCCTACATTTAATTAGAGCAAGATTTTCACCCTTGCCTTGTCCTTTCCTCACTGGGAATCGCTCACATGATAGCTAAACATGTTTGAGTAGATCCTCTGTACCTCTCGATTTCAGATTACATAATCAGATAATATTTATTAAATATTTAGACATTTAAAGGCTTTAGACATAACCGATTTCTTATCGTGACTGAGCTGAGGCAAGTGGCTTTCAGATCATTTTTGTGACGTGCAGTTCCCCGGACAGAGACGACAGATACTTTTGTCGTTAGCCTAATATGAATTAGTTTACAGTTTTGAACGATGTAGGCTACTCTACTCTTATCTGTATAACCAAAAAATTATGGAGTAGCCTATTAAGTTATATTAGCTGTTATGAGAAAAATAAATCCAAATGAACGCGTCGCTGCGTTTGTCGAAAACTAATTCAACATGCTAGAATAAAACCCGACTTTAGAACAATGCATAGATTGGTGTGCCAAAACACTTAATTATAAACTTCAATATTTCATTCAAAATAATCTCAAAACGCTTTGTGACATTTTGAAAAGCCGTGCATGCTTAAGGCCACTGGAACCATGAACGTAACTTAAACGCTGGTTTGGATTTTATTGTTTGTCGTTTAAACGTGCGTGCCTGTTGCATATCTTTATTTTATATGGTCTATTGGTGAAGTAGCCTAAGTAACCTTGCTTAAGACCATGTTTTTTAAAACTCCATATAGGCAATGGGGAATCTAAAAAAAATATTGTATATATATATATATATATATATATATATATATATATATATATATAAATAATAGGTTAAAATAATGCATTAATAGGCTAATATATAATATTTACAGTTGTCCACGTTTGTTCGAACGGACGTGTCGAGTATAAACAAGGCTTTACGGAGCGAGAGCGCACAGAGATATGAGAGAGAGACAGAACAATTATAATATATATGCACACACATACAATTATAGCACTATTTATTGTTTTAGCACTTTTACGATGGCACGCAGTAAACGATTTATGGTGGAACAAGCTCTGGAACAGTTACTGGAGAGTGACGAGGAGAAAGCATTGCTTAGAAAAGAAAAATGCCTGGGACTATTTTTAAATAAAGTACATTTTTCATTGTTCTTTACACATTTTATTTAACAATTACACATGTCTGTCAAGCAAAGGCTTTGACAAATATATTTTTCGTTCAAAAACTGTTCACTATATTGTTGTGTGATGTGTGATTTTCAGAAATAAATGCCAAAAATCGAATTTCCGTTTTTGAAATTCTCTTTAGAAATTCTCACCTAGTTTATTGTACATTTTCACTCATGCTTTCTTTATAAACATATTACATGCGTGCTTATGTTAGCTTAGGGTCTTCTGAATCCATAGATACCAAACACATAGTGTTCCATCTCCATTACATATAGTTTATAAGCCCAAATGTAAAAATAGAGAAAACGGACCAAAAAGAGCTGAGTCCCCAGAGGGTTAATTGACATTAACCCCACTTACATTTCAAAATGCGGCATTTGCTGCTGTTTTGCACAATATCCTTTTGCGCCACCTGGCGTTCATTTCGCGAATGACTTTGGAATGCGACTGGTTTATTTTTGTTGCGGTGGTTTTGCCCGCAGCGGCGGTAATAGGCATTCTGGTTGGCTACCTACTGTATGTGGGTGTGCCAGGGGCGCTGATCACTGCCGCTGATCTGTCACCAGCCGCGTCTCATCAGCACGCCAGCTGCACCTGATCAGCGCACCCTATTTAGTCCCTCTGTTTTCACCTTGTCTTTGTCAGTTCGTTGTTGGATGTTTCCTGCTTGTCTCATGTTCCCGTCTTTCCTGCCTGTCTCCAGTTCCGCGTGTTGTTCGGTTGTTTCCCGTTCTGCTGATTGTCTCATTACGACTTCGGATTTCCTGTCTTCACCACAACCCGGACTTTCACGGACCACATCCGCACCACCTTCACTCTCCACGGATATGTGCATTCCCACAGAGTCCCTGTGCTGCCAAGTGACTTCCTGCAACCATCATCTCATCAACCATATTCATAATAAATACTTACTGGTACTTGCAATTGAATCCTCAGATTATTCCTTGTGACACTCAGGACCTACTTATTGTCTTAATCATACTCTAGATCTAATATTATCACATGGAATCAATGTTGATGCATTTGAAATTCTGCAGCAGAGCGATGACATCTCAGATCATTATCTAGTCTCGTGTAAACTTCATTTAGCCAAGGCTGCAAAGCCCACTCCGTGTTACAAATATGTTAGACCTATCACTTCTACCACCAAAGAATGCTTTATTTTCTTCACTTATAAGATTGATAATATCAGGGAGAAAATTATAACTATGCAACCATCTACTACAGTATCGCATCAGACAGTGCAGTCTAGTCTCACTGACCAAAAATTCGATTCATTTATTGCTATAGGAGAGGAAGAATTTTATAAACTCGTTAAATCATCTAAATTGACAACATGTATGTTAGACCCTATACCGACTAAACTATTGAAAGAGATGCTTCCAGAGGTCATAGATCCTCTTCTTAATATCATTAATAAAAAAAATTTTATTAGGATACGTACTAAAAACTTTTAAGCTGGCTATGATTAAAACGCTTGTTAAAAAAACGCAACTTGAATGTTATTCTGACCATTAAAGAGAGTTTCACTTGCTATTGCTTCCTGTTATCTATCAGAGATCATGACATAATAACCTAGAATACTGTCTAACACTTGATGGCTGCTCTGTCAAGTCCTCGTCGTCGGTTAGGAACCTGGGTTTGCTCTTTGATACCAAACTTTCATTTGAAAGTCACGTGTCTAGTATCTGTAAAACTGCATTTCCATTTAGCACCAAAACTTTGCAACAATCTCCCTAACATTGTCTGGGAAGCAGACACAAATCTAGACTAAAAACACATATCTTTGGCTTAGCATAAACGTAACACATTATAGACGTCTATAATTCAATGTTAGGCTGCACAGTTTAGATCAGCCGGAACCGGGAACACTTCCCATAAATCCTGATGTACTTTGTACATCATAAGAAGGATGGCGTCTACGCTAATATTAGTCTCTCTGTTTATCCCGAGGTTTACCACAAACTGCCGGATCCAGGTCATATCCAGGTCTGATGAAGGACAATCGCATGGACACGACGTCAACGCTTCCCTGAAGTGGGAAAAAAATATTGAAAAAAAAATGTTGATCATTACAGGCACGCGCACGCAGTTTGTGTTTGGAGCTCCGTAGAATTTACATAATCCTTGATTTTCTTTTTTAAACTCATTTATAAAAAAAGCATTTTCTATTTTTACATCATGTGGACATATCTTCAATTGTCACGGTTTGGGTTTTGTTTCTTGTCCCTGGTTCTTGTCTGTCATGTGATCCCCTGTTCTAGTCATGTGATCTTGCCTTGTGTTCCCCTGTCTGTTGTGTCATTGGTTGATTGTTTAAGTCTTCCCAGGTGTTTCCCGTTAACCACGCCCCCTTGTTATCCTGTTTAGATCGTTTGCCCCTGTATTTAGCCCTGTGTTTCAGTCCAGTCTTTGTGAGTTCTTGTATTGTTGTAATGCTGTATGCACGCTGTCCTGTTCCTGAGTCTGGTTACCAAGTCTGTTTAGTTTTGAGTTTATTTAAATAAAACCCTGCTGCACGTGGATCCTGCTTTTGCCTCTGCTTCAGCTGCATGTAACAGAAGAACTCACCGCACCGAGATCCAGCAGCAGCCATGCCAACCCTGAGCCCAGATATCCCAATCTTGCGTCTCTGTCAGGGTGATCGATCCATTGAGGACTACGTGGCAGATTTTGTCGAACTGGCACATCTCGTGCAAATGAGCACCGAATGCCTGATGATCTTTTTCCGTGGAGGATTATCAGAACCACTCTGGTCTGTGATGCCTGCCCATGATCCACACGGCTCGTTGGAAGAATATATCGACCTGGCTCTTTTGCTGAGCGGTTCTCCGTTTACTGTGGGCGTGGAGGAAAAGGAGCTCCGTGAGCCCGTAGTAGCCCCTCAGCCTGTTCTTCTCATCACTTCAGCCATCAAGCTAGCCATGGCATCAGTCTATGGGCGTCCAGGACTGATGTCCACCGTGGCACAGCCACCGCTGATGTCAGTGTTGAGGGCCAAGAGGACCATCGTTCAAGGGGCCAGTCTTCCAGAGACCGTCCAGCCAGAGACCGTCCAGCCAGAGACCGTCCAGCCAGAGACCGTCCAGCCGGAGCTTCACCTCAGCCACGTCCAGCCGGAGCTTCACGTCAGCCACGTCCGGCCGGAGCTTCACGTCAGCCACGTCCGGCCGGAGCTTCACGTCAGCCACGTCCGGCCGGAGCTTCACGTCAGCCACGTCCGGCCGGAGCTTCACGTCAGCCACGTCCGGCCAGAGCTTCACGTCAGCCACGTCCGGCCAGAGCTTCACGTCAGCCACGTCCGGCCAGAGCTTCACGTCAGCCACGTCCGGCCGGAGCTTCACGTCAGCCACGTCCGGCCGGAGCTTCACGTCAGCCACGTCCGGCCAGAGCTTCACGTCAGCCACGTCCGGCCAGAGCTTCACGTCAGCCACGTCCGGCCAGAGCTTCACGTCAGCCACGTCCGGCCAGAGCTTCACGTCAGCCACGTCCGGCCAGAGCTTCACGTCAGCCACGTCCGGCCAGAGCTTCACGTCAGCCACGTCCGGCCAGAGCTTCACGTCAGCCACGTCCGGCCAGAGCTTCACGTCAGCCACGTCCGGCCAGAGCTTCACGTCAGCCACGTCCGGCCAGAGCTTCACGTCAGCCACGTCCAGCCAGAGCTTCACGTCAGCCACGTCCGGCCAGAGCTTCACGTCAGCCACGTCCGGCCAGAGCTTCACGTCAGCCACGTCCGGCCAGAGCTTCACGTCAGCCACGTCCAGCCAGAGCGTTCACCGCTAGTCCCGTCCAGCACAGAGCCTTCACCGCTGGTCCCGTCCAGCACAGAGCCTTCACCGCTGGTCCCGTCCAGCACAGCGCCCTCACCGCTGGTCCCGTCCAGCACAGCGCCCTCACCGCTGGTCCCGTCCAGCACAGCGCCCTCACCGCTGGTCCCGTCCAGCACAGCACCCTCACCGCTGGTCCCGTCCAGCACAGCGCCCTCATCGCTGGTTCTGTCCAGCCCAGCGCCCTCTCGCTCTCGGAGACGGAGGAGGAAGAGGACTTCCCGCGTCCCACAATGCCTGGAAGTCCTCCCTGTACTTTCTGTCAGCCCAGAGTCCTCGCCGCTGGTCCCGTCCGATCCAGAGACTGTTCAAGTCACGTCTGCCGATCCAGAGACTGTTCAAGTCACGTCTGCCGATCCAGAGACTGTTCAAGTCACGTCTGCCGATCCAGAGACTGTTCAAGTCACGTCTGCCGATCCAGAGACTGTTCAAGTCACGTCTGCCGATCCAGAGACTGTTCAAGTCCCGTCTGTCGATCCAGAGACTGTTCAAGTCACGTCTGCCGATCCAGAGACTGTTCAAGTCACGCCTGAACCTGATCGCTCTATGTTTGTTTCTGTGTTTACGTCTGTCCTTGTGGCTGTTTCTGTTCTGGTGTCTGTTCCAGAACCGGAGCCAGTGTCTGTTCCCGAGCCAGTGTGTGTGTTGTCTGTTCCCGAGCCAGTGCGTGTGTTGTCTGTTCCCGAGCCCGAGCCAGCGCGTGTGTTGTCTGTTCCTGAGCCCCAGCCAGTGTGTGTGTTGTCTGTTCCCGAGCCAGTGTGTGTGTGGTCTGTTCCCGAGCCCGAGTGTGTGTTGTCTGTTCCCGAGCCCGAGCCAGTGTGTGTGTTGTCTGTTCCAGAGCCAGTGTTTGTGTTATTTGTTCTCGAGCCAGTGTGTGTGTTGTCTGTTCCTGAGCCCGAGCCAGTGTGTGTGTTGTCTGTTCCTGAGCCCGAGCCAGTGTGTGTGTTGTCTGTTCCCGAGCCAGTGTGTGTGTTGTCTGTTCCCGAGCCCGAGTGTGTGTTGTCTGTTCCCGAGCCCGAGCCAGTGTGTGTGTTGTCTGTTCCCGAGCCCGAGCCAGTGCGTGTGTTGTCTGTTCCTGAGCCCGAGCCAGTGTGTGTGTTGTCTGTTCCCGAGCCAGTGTGTGTGGTCTGTTCCCGAGCCCGAGTGTGTGTTGTCTGTTCCCGAGCCCGAGCCAGTGTGTGTGTTGTCTGTTCCCGAGCCGGAGCCAGTGTGTGTGTTGTCTGTTCCCGAGCCAGTGTGTGTGTGGTCTGTTCCCGAGCCCGAGTGTGTGTTGTCTGTTCCCGAGCCCGAGCCAGTGTGTGTGTTGTCTGTTCCCGAGCCAGAGCCAGTGTGTGTGTTGTCTGTTCCCGAGCCAGAACCATTGTGTGTGTTGTCTGTTCCCGAGCCAGTGTGTGTGTTGTCTGTTCCTGAGCCGGTGTCGTCTGTTCCTGAGCCGGTGTCGTCTGTTCCTGAGCCGGTGTTGTCTGTTCCTGAGCCGGTGTTGTCTGTTCCTGAGCCGGTGTCGTCTATTCCTGAGCCGGTGTCGTCTGTTCCTGAGCCGGTGTCGTCTGTTCCTGAGTGAGCCGGTGTCGTCTGTTCCTGAGCCGGTGTCGTCTGTTCCTGAGCCGGTGTCGTCTGTTCCTGAGCCGGTGTCGTCTGTTCCTGAGCCGGTGTCGTCTGTTCCTGAGCCGGTGTCGTCTGTTCCTGAGCCGGTGTCTGCTGTTCCTGAGCTGGTGTCTGCTGTTCCTGAGCCGGTGTCTGCTGTTCCTGCGCCTGAGTCACCGCCCAGGCCGCCCGAGGGGTCTTCACCGCCCAGGCCGCCCGAGGGGTCTTCACCGCCCTGGCCGCCCGAGGGGTCTTCACTGCCTGGTCCACCCTGGCCGCCTGAACTGCATTGCCCCCTGCACAGACTTGACCCTCGGTCCCTCCCCCAAGACCGCCTCCACTCACCACCCTCCTGAACTTGTGTTTTTTTTGTTTTGATAGGCGTCGGGAGCCGCCCATAGAGGGGGGACTATGTCACGGTTTGGGTTTTGTTTCTTGTCCCTGGTTCTTGTCTGTCATGTGATCCCCTGTTCTAGTCATGTGATCTTGCCTTGTGTTCCCCTGTCTGTTGTGTCATTGGTTGATTGTTTAAGTCTTCCCAGGTGTTTCCCGTTAACCACGCCCCCTTGTTATCCTGTTTAGATCGTTTGCCCCTGTATTTAGCCCTGTGTTTCAGTCCAGTCTTTGTGAGTTCTTGTATTGTTGTAATGCTGTATGCACGCTGTCCTGTTCCTGAGTCCGGTTACCAAGTCTGTTTAGTTTTGAGTTTATTTAAATAAAACCCTGCTGCACGTGGATCCTGCTTTTGCTTCTGCTTCAGCTGCATGTAACAGAAATACTATTCCTTATAAAAAAAACAATCGGATTGCTTTGAAATTGCTACTTATATCCAACTTTCCGAATTTCCGCTATTACCCTTAAGCCCGCTAGCATTGCACGCGTGGCCTCTTGCCTATCGATCGTCTTATTTACACCTGTATCACTGAAAGGATATGGGTTCTATCCAGGATTTCAGTCCAAAATTAGTAGTGATATTGGTAGTATCACTACTAATTTACTGTTCATCTGTTATAGTGGCGAATATTTCGAATGTGTGTCTAACGTTACCTCTGAGTGCAGGTGAAGACACATTTGAGCTGCATTCGGTGCAGTTAGAGCTGGAGTCCGTGGAGAAGCAGATCCGTGATCTACTAGTGAGGCAAGCCGAGCTGCGAGATCGGCGATCAGCGCTTTAAACATCACGCGCCGATGCTCACAAGTCAGTGGTTAGTAACTTTTTGACTCCGACCTCGTCTACTCTGTGTGCTTCTATGCACAGGACCCAAGCACCCAGGACGCGATCATCCCTGGCTTCATTCTCTCCGGCACCGACACAACACCATGGACCCTGGATGATCCCAAAGCGGAAGACACGAGCCAGGACCAGAGCAAGAAGCTCTCCGCCCGTCATGAGTCGGAACGCGACGCCGCCGTGATCATCGGAAGTTCCATCGTCCGTCACGTCCGCGCCACCTCAGGTAAAGGTAAGGTGCGCAGTCACTGCTTTCTTGGTGCTCGTGTTCTAGATGTCGCTGCACAGGTTCCCGAGATCCTGAACGGGGACGAGCGCATTGGAGCTAGGTCTTCTAAACATTCTAAACAAGCTAGGTCTTCTAAACATTAGATTGCTCACACCTAAGGCGGTTATTGTAAATTAAATGGTCACAGATAATAGTTTCGATGTACTTTGCCTTACTGAAACCTGGCTTAAACCAAATGATTATTTCGGTCTAAATGAGTCCACTCCACCAGGATACTGTTATAAGCATGAGCCCCGTCTGATCGTTCGTGGCGGCGGTGTTGCAACAATCTATAGAGATATTCTAAATGTTACTCAGAAAACAGGTCAAAGGTTTAATTCGTTTGAAGTACTTGTGCTAAATGTTACGCTCTTAGATGTAAGAAAGAAATCCCAATTATATCTAGCCTTGGCTACTGTATATAGACCTCCAGGGCCCTATGCTGATTTCCTAAAAGAGTTTGCAGACTTTCTCTCAGATCTATTGGTCAATGTCGATAAAGCAATAATTGTTGGAGATTTTAACATACATGTAGATAACACAAATGATGCGTTAGGGGCTGCGTTTACAGATTTATTAAACTCCTTTGGGGTCAAGCAAAACGTCAGTGGTCCCACTCAACGTCTAAATCATACACTAGATTTAATTATATCATATGGAACCAATCCAACCGATATAGATATTATACCGGAAAGTGATGATGTCACTGATCATTACATGGTAACTTGCATACTACGTACTGCTGAAATTTGTCATGTTGCGCCACGTTATCAACCAGGCGGAACAATCCTTCCAACCACTGTAGATAGGTCTGCTCAGTGAACCCAAACAAACAGATGAACTAGAGGAAATGACTAGCAGTTTGAGCACCATTTTCTTTAGTGCATTAGAAATTGTTGCACCAATTAGATTAAAAAAGGTTAGAGAGAAAACTAAGGCACCATGGTACAACAGTGCTACGCATGTTATCAAGAGAGAAACTCGTAACTTAGAGCGGAAATGGAAACAAACTAATTTAGAGGTCTTTAGAATTGCGTGGAAAGACAGTATGTCACGCTATAAAAAGGCTCTAAAAGCAGCCAGGGCTGAGCATCTCCGCAAACTAATTGAAAATAACCAAAATAATCCAAGGTTTTTATTTAAAACCGTGGCTAGACTAACAAATAAACAGACATCACCAGAGCAAAATATTCCGTTACAGTATAGTAGTAATGATTTTATGAATTTCTTCACTGAGAAAATAGAAAGCATCAGAAACACAATTGTAAATGTACAATCTTTTATGGTGTCTAATGATTCAGCCTCAATTATCGCCCCTCAAGAACAACTACACCGCTTTACAACTATAGGACAGGAAGAGCTAAAGTGTTACCTGCAGTGGAAGAGCCTCTTCTCAATATTATTCTCACAGTTATAATATACTCACAAAACTCGTCTTTAGTTTTAGGTAATGTTCCAAGAATATTCAAGCTGGCAGTAATAAAACCTCTCATTAAGAAACAACAATTAGATCCACATAACCTAGCAAATTACAGACCCATTTCAAATCTACCATCTATGTCTAAAATACTTCAAATAATACTAATTGGGATCACTTCAGAGAGCCCTATCAACTTCGAGTCTCTACAGAACGAGCCAATGAACGTTGGCGTACGTGAGAAGCGTCACGGGTATAAACAGGAAGCGGGGGCACGCACTCATTGTTTTTCGCTGAGGAGCCGAGTTTGTGACGGCCGTACAGCGATGGTCAGCAACCGTGGCGACGGGACGTCACGTCTCCCGTTCCCTCCTTCAGGGAACGAGGGTTACATTAGTAACCGAGACGTTCCCTTTCAGTCGCTCACGTTCGACGTGACGTTGACGTGACGAACGTAATTGGGATCCCATGGAAAACGCCGCGGTTGCTGCCACATCCAGCGCCCTACGGAAGATTCTCAGACCCCCATCTGGCTGGGGCGGAAGACCTGCGTAGAGGGAGTTCACTGCTGTTCTGTTATACCCCACACAGTGGAACTCTTTGGATAACACTGGGAAAGCGTGCCTTCCAGGGGATAGAGACGCTGCGGAAGCCACATCCTGCCCGAGTCCAACTCCATACCGAGAAAAGAGATCCTCTGCCCGGGGGTGAGTTTGCTCTTATCGCCGATGAAGGTGACCCGAAGCCCTAGGTGGCTGAGGTGACTGAGCACCATGTCCCTGTGTTCGCACAACTGCTCTTTCGACTGGGCGAGAATAAGCCAGTCGTTGAGGTAGTTGAGAATGTGAACACCACGCTCGCACATGGGAGCAATGGCCGCCTCCGCGACTTTCGTGAAGACACGGGGCGACAGGGCCAGCTCGAAGGGTCCTGATATGCCCGTCCTTCGAACGCAAAGCGAAGAAACGGTCTGTGTCAAGGGAGAATCGAGACATGAAAGCACGCGTCCTTCAGGTCGATCGCTGCAAACCAATCTTGGGGACGGATGCATTTGAAAATGCGTTTCTGCGTAAGCATCTTGAACAGCATCCCGTGAAGGGTGGGTTCAGGACACACGGGTCCAAGAGTGGCCGTAAGACATCATCTTTCTTGGGTACAATGAAGTACGGGCTGTAGAAGCCAGTCTTCATATCGGCTGGAGGGACTGGCTCGATCGCGTCCTTCGCCAGTAGGACTTCGATCTCTGCCCTGAGCACAGGGGCACTGTCCACCAGAACACGGGTGAACAAAATGCCCCTGAACACAGGGGGACGCCGGGCGAACTGAATCGCATAGCCGAGTGTGACAGTACGGATGAGCCAGCGAGACGGGCTGGGAAGCGCTAGCCAGGCTCCCAGACACCGCGCAAGTGGAACCAACGGCACCAGAGACGTACCCAGGGTGGGGCAGCATGGCGGAATGCAGGGACCCGACTCGGACGACATAGCGGCCCAGATTGGGGTCTGAGTGTGTGGTGCAACAGGTACCTGCTTCCGTCGAAGGGCAGAGTGAGTGTGCGGAGGCGTCAGTACGTCCGGAACACAGCCACTGCTGCTCACTGGCGATGAAAGAGGGGCTTGAGGGTGACAAGCAGCCTGTCCACAGGCTCTGTAAGCCTTCGCCGTGAGACCGGACGAAAACCTACATGCCTTGGACGGGAGGCGTGGATTGCCCCGCCAGGAGGAATTGCATCGCGTCGGCACGCTCCAACGGCGGGAAATTCACATACCCCTTAGCAGCTCTGCCGTCGAGGGTGGTGAGAAGGGAGGAGCCACTAGGACGGCTTCTGGCACTAAACGGCGCCATCCACGTCCTAGTAAGCTCCTCATGCACTTCCGGAAAGAATGGTACCGGGGCGGCGCGCTGAGAACCAGCACGGCCCGCCCCGAGATACCAATCGTCCGACAGAGAAGGTTAAGGAAATGGTGGAGGGTTCTACGCAAGCCCGACATTCTCGGCGGCCCAGGAAAGCATAGCCGCCCATTCTGGATCTGACTCGGGCAACGCCATACTCCCGGAAGGGGGTAACGCAGCCGAGTCTTCATCTCCAGAGGACTGAAGCTCCCCCTCCGATTCTGCGATCGACATCTGGTCATCAGCTGGAGCTCCAAAGGAGACGGCTGGTCTTCCATGAGAATGGCCAGCGCGTTCCTTTGGAGGCTCCAACGGCCCACTGAGATGGCCTCGGCAGGGAAGCCCTCACGGTAATCCTCAGATCACCCTGACCATGCGCAAAAGTAGGTTTATACTGAGGTCCACAATAAACACTAGATCTGGGCATTGGCGAGGGGACTGTACCTCCCTTGAGGTAAGTGAGTCTCGATCCCAGCGCTGTCATAGTCATATTCCCGCAATGGGAACATGAACTATTCACAAAAGCTGCCTCAGCGTGCTGAACGCCCAAACATGAGAGGCAACTATCGTGGCCATCTGCTGGCACCAGGGAACGACCGCATCCAGAAACGCACAAGCGGAATGACATCCTGAAAAGGACGCAGGGTCCTGTGTTGCTCTTTTAGTTGAAAACAAAAAATATAGAAAATAAAAAAATAATTCTCTCAGTGCTGAAGCAGCCAGGGATAGCTGCGGTGTAATCGGGGTACACACTCAAGAGAGGAACGCCCACCGAGACCGACCGACACACACACACACACACACACACACACACACACACACACACACACACACACACACACACACACACACACACACACACACACACAAACAATTCTGTGAAAACAGCAGTTGTGACCTGTAATGCTCACGGCCACAGCTGATCGCGCCTTCACATCAGCACTGGAACAGAATTTTTTTCTTTTGAAGCAGTCTTCAACGATGCAGCAGTCTGCAGAAACTCAGAGTCAAAACGAAAGCTCGGCTCCAAAGCGAAAGACAATGAGTGTGTGCGCCCGCTTCCTGTTTATACCCGTGCTATGGGGCGGGGGCGCGTGACGCTTCTCACGCACGCCAACGTTCATTGGCTCATTCTGTAGAGACTCGAAGTTGATAGGGCTCCCTGAAGTGATCTCAATTACGTTGTTAAGTCGACGTCACGTCAAACGTGAGCGACTGAAAGGGAACATTAAATACTCTTGGAATCGACTACAAAACTACACTGGTGTTCAGGGACAGGCATTAAGCTGGTTTAGATCGTACTTATCAGACCGTTACTATTTTGTCTGTTTAAAGGGTAACTAAACATTAAACCAACTTTTTTTAGTTAATGATCTGTAACAATGGAGCTTCATAAATGCTGTTCTTTGATTCAAGTAAATTTTTTGACATTTGGGTATAAAGTGTTTTAATTTTCAAATATATGGTGTAAAAACTTCTGAGTGCTACCCTCTTCAGGTTAAACGGAAAAATCCTGAAGTAGGGGTACTCTGTGACGTAGGGTACTCTATGACGTAGGGTACTCTATGACGGAACTCTGTCACGCCCTTGCTGCGAGGTCACCATGCCCTTGGCACCCCCTAGTATAAAAGCATCTGGTTCAGTCAAAACTACTGTAGCGCAAGTCAGGAGTTGGAATTACGACTATTGAAAACGATCGTCATGATGTGAGTGAGCATATATTTTTAATCACAATTTATGTTCCTTAGGCTAAAGTTAACCCTCTGGTGTCGACAAACGCACGTTTTGCTGGATATTTTTTTCCCATAGCAGCAAAATAAACTGAACGTAATACTAATAATAATCCTGGAAAGAATTACCTCAAAATGACTGAATATAAAATGCGGGAGTTAAGTCCGCAGTTTGAGTCAGTGGCTCGAATTGATATGGCCCTGGTCCTTTTTCCACAGACAATTCAACATCCTCCACATCAGGTGAAGGTGGGGAAGAAAAGTCCTCGACTTCAAATGACCGCTCTGTTGCAAAGCTACTTGCGTCACTCCAGTCGCTCTCCATTTTAGCGAGTCTGACAGCAGCTGTCAATTAATCCCTCACTGCGGGTCTCAGGTGCACGCCCCCACGCTCAGCCCGGACCTAGGTTCGTCCCCTCTATCACTACTGGGCTCTGCCCACTTTTCCAGCGTTTTTCAAATATTGCCAGTGGGTGGAGTCAGGCTCTGACCAGGGGTTTAGTTACCCTTTAAATGGGGAAAAATCGAAGATAATGTCAGTAGACTATGGAGTGCCGCAAGGATCGGTGTTAGGCCCTCTGCTATTCTCAATATATATGCTGCCACTTGGTAAAGTTTTAAGAAAACATGGAATTAACTTCCACTGTTATGCTGATGACAATTATATATTTCATCACGACCAGATGAAAACACTAACTTATCTAAATTGACAGAGTGTCTTAAAGATAAAAAATGCTGGATGACGTGTAATTTCCTGCTATTAAATTCAGATAAAACGGTGGTATTACTTATTGGTCCAAAAAACTACCCACAAAACCTCGTACAATACAACTTTAATTTAGAACGATGTCCTGTTACTTTATCCACTACAGTAAAAGAACTAGGTGTTATACTAGACCACAACTTGTCTTTCAACATTGCTAAGCTATGTAACATGCTATCTGTTTCTGATGCAGAAAAGTTAGATCATGCATTCATGACCTCAAGACTAGATTACTGTAATGCTTTATTAGCTGGCTGTCCTGCATCCTCAATAAACAAGCTACAGTTCGTGCAAAATGCAGCTGCCAGAGTTCTTACTAGGTCAAGAAAATATGATCATATAACACCAATTTTATCATCTCTACACTGGTTACCTATTAAGTTCCGTATCAATTACAAAGTATTACAACTGACCTATAAAGCCCTAAATGGTTTAGCTTCTGTGTATTTAATGGACCTTCTATCGCCTTACAATCCATCGCGTTCTTTAAGATCACTAAATTTGAGGCTTCTGGTCATTCCTAGGATATCTAAGTCCACTAAAGGAGGGAGGGCGTTCTCACATTTAGCTCCTTAACTCTGGATTAGCCTTCCTGATATTGTTTGAGGCTCAGACTCGCTGTCCCAGTTTAAAACTAGATTAAAGACGCATCTCTTTAGCCAAGCATCCACATAATGCTTACCTTTTATACTACTGTTGAATCAGATCGAATGCATTAATATTATGAACAGCAGCTATGCTAATTATTTCCCATCTGCTTTCCTGCTGTTATGTCGGGACGCTAGTCCCGAGGTAAATAGTGTTCGTCAGCTCCAGTTTGTATCCAGGCTCTCACGGAGACTTCAGATCCCCAACAGCTGCGATGAGATGATTAAACGCCTGTGAAGAGACGACTCGACGCCTGTGAAGAGACGACTCAACATCACCGATATGTTATGCCCTAAATTAATACATGATTAACTAACTGTATTTTTCTATGTACATTTCTGAAATGCACTTTCTGTAAAGCTGCTTTGAAACAATATGTATTGTGAAAAGTATGGGATGATTTTAGTCTCATTATGATAAATTAATGCACACACAAGTATGCATGTACTAGATACATGTTGTGGATGTATTTTACAAACCACAAACAAATGCCATTTGATTTGAATCTGTGGAATTCGCAGAGATGGGGGACTCGAGTCACATGACTTGACTCGTGTCAGACTCGAGTCGCAAATTTAAGGACTTGAGACTTGCTTGACTAAATTAAGAAAATGACTCGACTTGACTTTGACTTGAGATCCAATGACTTGAGACTTGACTTGACTTGAACTGTATGACTCGAGAATGACTTGATATACATTTATCATCGCAACATCAATTGATGAACAGAATGAAAGCAACGGAACCATTGACACCAGTCATCAGATTCTGCGCGATTGCGTGACACTGCACAAGCCCAGAAAAAACATACATCGCGGTGAGCGCGCTAAATACAAAAACATCTCCAAGCATTGTTTCTTTTTGGATATAAACACTAGAAATTGACTTTATTCATACAAGAAGATTTGCTGTACGCATAATAACTGGCAAGGGATATCGGACGACCATCACAACCTCGAACAGTCGAACTTCATTCACCACGTCTAAAAGTAAGCTATGGCTTGTTTAACCTGTTTGTTATAGTTAATTTGACTATCTTTAAATCGAGAATATTGGTCAAAACAGCATGCCTCTTTATACACTGTTGTAGAAATTTTAATAGTCATTGATCCCAAACAGGCATCATAAGAGAAAGAACCTATTCAATGTATAAAAGTATATGTGTGTACGTGCTTGTGCGTGACTTTTCAGGAACATATGGGACAGGACCTCTGACCTTAGGGACGGTCAGTTTTGGCCAGTTTATTTCAGTACCAGTTTGTGTCTTTAAGTAGAAACTGAACAGCAGTAAGGACCTTATCTGGGTGGGTGAAAGGTACAGCGGGTGAGGAGGAACCTTGAAAACAGTATAAAGGCTGTCTCATATCTTCCTGTTGGGTGTCACTCTCTTGCACAGCGTAACTTCTGTGTACTAGACTGGACCTATTCTTGCAAGAATAAATACTTTTCTTTTTATTAATTTGACTCTGAGTGTCTCTTACGCAGTGATGATGTTTAACAGAATTTTTGCCACAACAATTTGGTGTCAGAAGTGGGATTCCTTGGAAGTGCCTTCTGGACCTGAGAGCGGACGGTGTTTGGCCACCTGGACTGAGCAGTTCCAGCTCTACCTCGTAAGCTTCAGAGAGAGGGGCCGACCGCTATCGGGTCCGGGAGGGGCTCCACTGGAATCAAAAGAAGGCGAACCCGTGGCAACCAACATATCTCTGGTAAGAGACATCTAAAATATTTTCTTTTGGGGAAAAGTATTTTGTTTCGGGTATGAAATGTGAGTGAACCATATTGGCTGAGGGCTGTTTCTGTAGTACGTAATCTGAGATTAATTGAGATCTATATATAGATCAAGAGGTTTCAAACAGATACGAGAGAAAATTATCTGAGATTAATTGAGGTCTGTAACAGATGAAGAGATTTCAAACAGATAGGTAACCTGAAAATGAGTTGTTCCGCCACGGAGCAAATTGTTTTTAGGTATTGAGGCTAATTAGGGGGAACCAGAACAGTTTTTTGTAAACCTTAATTAGGAGGGCACTAATAGTGCAACCCGACCGATTTGGGTTAAAAGGAAAAATCGGGTCTGTTGGGGACGCCTAACAGATCAGGAAAACGCGCGTTGAAGAGAAATCCACAGAGAACAGAGAAGCAGCCAACATGGGGAAGTCTCAAGGTAAGCATGCAAATTTGATACACCGGTTTTTCTATCAAATGAGAAAATTATGGGGGAAAATTTATGTTTTGGATATTGAAAAAACTGAGAAAATACCATTATTTCCCAAGGGAGGGAACACTGAGCACAACTAGACTGAAAGTAGTGCGAGAATCAGTTGAACAGGCAAAAAAGGTTGTTATGGCTGTGTTCAACATGTGTAAGCAATGTGTACAAACAATGGATTATTGTCTTAAAGGGGCAGATAAAAAAAAGTTGAACTGCCAGGAGAAATAAAGTTTTTACTTCTTCATCCAGTAAATGGAAGCATGACATTAGATGTCTGAGAACTTAAATTTATATGATACGGATTGAAGTTGCAAGCAGCAATAAGGCTGTCTGTGTGAAATAGGGGATTGTTATCAAAACAAGGGAAAGATTGGAATTTCAAGTGTCACTATGACGGGTGAGAGACTTGATGGAAGAAGGAAGCGAAAAAAAACAAAAAAAAACAAGAAGGTTGGTGTGTGAGATATGTTTGTGTGGGGATTGTGCAAACAATCATGTACTGGTTAGATAATGAAGGAACTGGCATGTAGGGAAAAAAAGGAGAGGATACAGAAGGAACTGGACATGTAGGGAAAGATTGAGAAGGAATATAGTAGAAAATTATATGTGATGAAAATAAAATGTCTGACAGAATTTATGGAAGTTAAATTAACTGTTTAAATGGTATGAAAAATGAGTTTCAGAATAAAAATAAGGCATTGAGTATGATTAACGGGGATTAATGTGATATAAAGATAAGGAATGTTTCATTAAGCAAAATGGGGAAAAATTCTATATTTTAATGGTAAAATAATGATTGAAATTAGGTTTAGTTTTAGTTTGACAACCATTGTGTTTTGAACCTAGGGTCCAGCTATGCTGGGGGTACAGCAACAGGGTTTGCTTATTCAGCCCGGTTTCCGGATGTTAGATAAAAGTACTTGTTCTGTAATTAGGGTCGTTGATGATAATACCAAATTAGTAAAATGTAAAGACAACTTTGACCAAAAAATTCTGAAAATCAATAATGTATAATGTTGGTTATTTGTTGATATTAAGTAATTGAAGCAAAAGATATTGTCTGTTTTATAAATGAAATTATGGGTCGGGGATAATTTCCCTGGACAAGTATGACTAAAGTTAAACGAAAACTTTGTGAAAACAACTTAGAATATTTTGAGCATTTCGATGCAGCTTATGAAAATTAATGTTCTGCCAAAAATAATGATAAAGATTATGATTCGGCTATTGGGATTGAATCCGCCACTGGTGGACTGTAAAAGAATACAGAGAACTGCTTATCAGTGGCTCTGTTTGCATTCCTGAATGGGACACACACTGCTTCAAGGGTGTGCAGTAAGTTGGAGCCGTTTGCAAGCTCACAGTGATCAAACTATAGTCAAGGACAGGTGTCTGATGCTGTAGTTGAGGCTGACACATGAACCCACTAGATGACAGAGAGTGTCTTGATTGTGGTCAGCAGGACCATTTAACACGTAACTGTAAATGCCCACCGAGGTGGTGTAAAAAAAAAAATGTGATAGTGACACATTTCTGATAATAATGTAGGTTTGAAAGTAGATCAGTGTTTAAATGACGACATTAACATTTTGTCTGAGAAATAAGAGATACAAAAAAAAAAAATACAAGGTCAAGAGATTGAAGTCTTAAAGTGAATCCTTTTAAAGAAAAGATCTATAATAGTAATTTTTAAAAGTGAATTGATGAATACAGGTTGATGTAAAATTAATGACTCCAACAAATGTGAGTTGCAAAATATATCAAAGTAACTAACAGGATGATTGTGTTGTAATTAAACATTAAAAAAAAAAAAAGATTTGAGAGTATATAGAGAGACTAATTGTCACGGTATACTATTCTCTGGTTCCTTCTCGTCTCGTGTTTATGTTGTTGTATGAATGCACGTGCGTAGTGGGCGTGAGTGTGGTGTCATTACCTGATCCGCTCCAGCTGATCATCATATCACCACCAGCTGCAGTCCATTTCCTCACCCTATTTATACTCACCGGTTTTTGTCCTCTTTGTCAGATCGTTGTTTGATGTCTCCTGTGTCGGTGTTCCAGTCCTGTCATCCCGCTCGTCCGGTGTTCGTGTTCTTCGTGGATTCGTCGTTTCGTTGTGGATTTTCGTTTGGGTTGTGTGGATTCCGTCTTCTGTGTTTCACCACTTCACGGTTCCTGTCATCACTTCTGACCATCGAAGTCCCTGCGCCATCATTCCACGCCCGTGTCATTGTTTTGTCATTAATAAATTGAGTAACTTGCTATTGCTTCCTGTGTTCTGTTCCCCGCCATGACAGAACGATCTGACCAAACCATGGAAGCAGCGAGTGCGCCATCGACTTCGTTGGAGGACTTCATTCGGCACAGCATACGAAGGATGGATTCCCAAGAGAGAAATTTGAATGACACGGGTCGTGCGGTACAATCTTTGGTGGCGCAGGTGTCCGAGCTTACCCAGCAGATCCAACAAATGCGAGCTCCCACTGCGCCACCCGCACCAGCCGTTCCCCCCACACCACCAGAGTTCCACCACCAGTCTGAGCCCTGCCTACCAGTTCCGGAGGCTTATTCCGGGGAGTCCAGGTACTGTAGAGCCTTTTTGACACGATGCTCGATGCATTTTGCGTTACAACCAAGAACTTTTCAGACCGAACAGGCCAAGGTAGCGTTCGTCCTGACTCTTCTGACGGGAAAGGCGGCACTATGGGGAACGCCGGTGTGGGAGAACCAAGACCCATGCTGCGCCTCGTTCCAGACACTCTCCTCCGAAATCAGACGAGTTTTCGACCGCGCCGTCGCGGGGAGAGAGGCCGCCAGGGTGTTGGCCGACCTGCATCAGGGAGAGAGGTCGGTTGCGGACTTTTCCATCGAGTTCCGGACCCTGGCGGCCGAATGTCGATGGAACGAGGAGGCGCAGTGGGACATGTTCCTGCATGGGTTGGCTGACCGCGTCCAGAGGGAGATCTACGCCCTGGACCTCCCCACATCTTTAAATGGACTGATCGAGCTGGCACTGCGGGTGGACGCTCGACTCTCACGAGTCGAGCGAAGAGGGGCTTTCACCCGCACACCGGAAGGAGCCGAGGGTCCAAGGTCCAGCGGCAGGGACGCGGTCAGTCCCGTCTACGATCACGAACCCATGCAGGTGGGGCGAGCTCGGCTTTCCCTGGAGGAGAGGGAAAGGCGGAGGTCCCAGGGCCTTTGCCTCTACTGCTGTGGTACGGGACATTTCGCATACAACTGCCCGGTAAAAGGTCAAGCCCGATAGTAAGTATGAGGCTACTATCGGGTGGGATCTCCGCCAAGAAGACCTCATCCACATCTTCCCTCCTCCCGGTAAGACTAAGATGGTCAGTCCACCAGCACGACTGTAGAGCACTTTTGGACTCCGGGGCTGAAGGTAATTTTATGGACAAATCATTTGCACTCAAGTTTCAGATTCCCCTCAAGCCCCTCACTCACAGGATTGCAGTACACGCACTTAATGGTCAAGAACTTCCCACTATTTCACTCACGACTGAAGATATTACCCTCATCACATCTGGCAACCACACTGAGACTATTTTTTTTTACATACTGGATTCACCCCTCGCACCCATCGTTCTTGGACACCCCTGGCTCATCCACCACAACCCCCGAATAGACTGGCAGCAAAGAACTGTGCTGGAGTGGAGCAAGGAATGTCATAAGTCCTGTCTTGTGTCTGCTTGTTCGTCTGTGCCTGTTTTTATGTTTCAGGAGGAAGCAGGGGATTTGTCTAACGTGCCCAGGGAGTACCGGGACCTGAAGGAAGTGTTTAGTAAGTCTCGTGCTGCTTCTCTCCCTCCGCATCGTCCCTATGACTGTGCCATAGATTTACTGCCAGGTAAGTCTCCGCCCAAGGGCAAGTTATACTCACTGTCTGTTCCTGAGAGGGAGGCCATGGAGAAATATATTTCTGATTCTCTAGCAACCAAGTTCATTCGCCCTTCCTCTTCTCCAGCGGGGGCGGGGTTCTTTTTTGTGGGGAAGAAGGATGGTTCTCTACGACCTTGTATCGATTACCGGGGGTTGAACAACATCACGGTAAAGAATACTTATCCTTTGCCGTTGATGTCTTCAGCTTTCGAGAGGTTACAGGGAGCTTCCGTCTTCACGAAATTGGACTTACGTAACGCATATCGTTTGGTTCGCATTAGGAAGGGGGATGAGTGGAAGACTGCGTTTAACACCCCCAGGGGGCACTTTGAATACTTGGTCATGCCGTTCGGGCTGTCCAACTCCCCTGCGGTCTTCCAGGCACTCGTCAATGATGTGCTGCGAGATATGATAGATCAGTTCATTTATGTCTACCTGGATGACATATTGATTTTTTCATCTTCTCTCCAGGAACATGTGCAGCACGTCCGACGAGTGCTTCAGAGGTTGCTAGAGAATGGGCTTTTTGTCAAGGCGGAGAAATGCGAATTTCATGCACAGTCTGTTCCTTTCCTAGGGCACATCATTTCGTCTGAAGGAGTGCGTATGGATCCTGAAAAGGTAAAGGCTGTGGTCGAGTGGCCAAGCCCAGATTCCCGTAAGGCCCTACAGAGGTTTCTGGGCTTCGCCAATTTCTACCGGCGTTTTATTCGCAACTTCAGCCAACTAGCTGCACCTCTGACTGCCTTGACCTCCCCCAGAACGGCGTTCAGGTGGACAGACACAGCGGAAGCTGTGTTTGCCAAACTGAAAGGCCGCTTTGTTTCAGCCCCCATCCTTATTGCCCCTGATTCTTCACGTCAGTTCGTGGTGGGGGTTGATGCGTCAGAGGTGGGGGTAGGTGCAGTGCTATCCCAACGCTCTTCTACAGACGACAAGATGCATCCCTGCGCGTTTTTGTCTCATCGCTTGTCCCCAGCCGAACGTAATTACGACATCGGTAACAGGGAGTTGTTGGCAGTCAAAGTAGCGTTGGAGGAGTGGCGTCACTGGTTAGAAGGGTTAGGGGTACCTTTTATCGTCTGGACTGATCATAAGAATCTAGAATACATTAGAACGGCTAAAAGATTGAACTCCAGGCAGGCTCGGTGGGCACTTTTTTTCGGCCGTTTTGATTTTACTCTCTCGTACCGCCCGGGTTCTAAAAACATCAAACCCGATTCATTATCTCGTATTTTTGAGCCTTCCGAACGCCCGTCTACTCCCGAGTGCATTTTACCCGAAACCCTTTTTGTTTCCACACTCACATGGGAGGTCGAATCGAAGGTCAAGTCGGCCTTAGAAGGGGTAACGCCTCCGCCCGGTTGCCCACCGAATCGTTTATTTGTGCCGGAGGAATTACGGTCCGACGTCATTCAGTGGGGTCATTGCTCCAACGTGGCTTGTCATCCAGGAGTCAACCGAACCAGTTTCTTGGTTAAGCAACGATTTTGGTGGCCACTTATGGCTCGTGACATTCACAGCTTTGTCTTGGCTTGCTCAGTTTGTGCCACTGGTAAGACTTCTAATCGACCTCCAGATGGGTTACTCCAACCGCTGCCAGTCCCTTCGAGACCCTGGTCCCACATCGCGCTAGATTTTATTACCGCCCTCCCGCCCTCCCAGGGTAACACAGTCGTTTTGACCGTGGTGGACCGGTTCTCGAAGGCGGCTCACTTTATTCCCTTACCCAAATTACCCTCAGCTAAGGAGACAGCGTTGACTGTCGTAGATCACATCTTTCGTTTACATGGCCTCCCGATGGACGTGGTCTCCGACAGGGGACCCCAGTTTGTGTCCAAATTTTGGCGAGTATTTTGTAGATTACTGGGTGCGACGGTTAGTCTGTCCTCAGGGTTCCATCCCCAGAGCAATGGCCAAACTGAGAGAGCCAACCAAGATCTGGAAAGGGTGTTACGGTGCTTGGTCTCCAAGAATCCTTCCTCATGGAGCCAACAACTATCCATGGTGGAGTACGCCCACAACACGTTACCGGTGTCGTCCACGGGCCTTTCTCCGTTTGAGTGTAGTTTAGGTTACCAGCCACCTATTTTTCCTAGTCTGGAATCCGAGGTCGCGGTCCCCTCTGCTCACGCCTTCGTCCAGAGGTGTCACCGTACCTGGACTAGAGCCCGTGAGACTCTACTCCAGGTGGGGGCGCGCACCAAGGCCAAGGCCGATCGCCACCGGTCAAGGCCTCCCGTATACATCGTCGGTCAAAAAGTGTGGCTTTCTACCAGAAACATTCCTCTCCGCTCCGTCTCCAATAAGCTTGCTCCCAAATTCATTGGCCCGTTCACTGTCACCAAGATCATTAGTCCGGTGGCAGTCCGCCTCAATTTACCTCCGGCGTACAGGAGGATTCATCCCGTCTTCCACGTATCCAAAATTAAGCCCGTGTTTCATTCGCACATTAATCCGCCAGTCCCGGTTCCCCCCCCCGCCGCGACTCGTAGATGGGGAAACCACTTATTCGGTCAACCGTATTCTGGACTCTAGGCGGAGGGGACGCGGATTCCAGTACTTGGTGGACTGGGAAGGTTACGGTCCGGAGGAGAGAAGTTGGGTACCTGCTAGAGACATCCTGGATCACTCCCTTATCGATGATTACAATCGACAGGTAAGGGAGTCTGAGAACGCCAGGAGGCGTTCTTAGGAGGAGGGGTACTGTCACGGTATACTATTCTCTGGTTCCTTCTCGTCTCGTGTTTATGTTGTTGTATGAATGCACGTGCGTAGTGGGCGTGAGTGTGGTGTCATTACCTGATCCGCTCCAGCTGATCATCATATCACCACCAGCTGCAGTCCATTTCCTCACCCTATTTATACTCACCGGTTTTTGTCCTCTTTGTCAGATCGTTGTTTGATGTCTCCTGTGTCGGTGTTCCAGTCCTGTCATCCCGCTCGTCCGGTGTTCGTGTTCTTCGTGGATTCGTCGTTTCATTGTGGATTATCGTTTGGGTTGTGTGGATTCCGTCTTCTGTGTTTCACCACTTCACGGTTCCTGTCATCACTTCTGACCATCGAAGTCCCTGCGCCATCATTCCACGCCCGTGTCATTGTTTTGTCATTAATAAATTGAGTAACTTGCTATTGCTTCCTGTGTTCTGTTCCCCGCCATGACACTAATCTCACAGATGATTTACAATAACCGCAAAAGTATCACAAGCAGAGAGTACTTGCCTCGTCAAAATTAAATCCTAATTGGAGATTGATAAACTCCAAGAGAAAACTTAAGTCAAATATTAAACTATGGTAATTGAGATTGAGAAATGTGAAACGTTATTGAGAACTAGAATAATTATTTTTATGTAAGAACAAATAAGCAGAAGTAGTAGGCTACTGAATTAACAGTTGCTAAATGTAAAATGTGTTGAAAGGCATCTGATTAAACAAACAGCTTGAAAAGTTGACCATGAAAGAGCTAGAAGCTGATGTTTTGCTTTCAAAAGATAAGTCTTCTATTGGCTGTAATGAAACAGTTCGCTTATCTAAATCTGATGTGTGCTGTGGCTGAAACAGCCAGTGCGACAGAGACTCAATCTGAAAGGAAATTTGTAATGTCTAGATTCCCTGACGTGGGCAAAGGACAACTGTAAAACTATGTTTATTTGAAAACACATGTAATTTCTGGCAAAGATGCCTTAAGCTGGGATAGAGTTAAAAGATGGTAGATAAAAGTTTGATGTTAGAAGTATATGAGAGAGCAGTGTACCAGTCCGAATCTCTCAGAGTCTCTCTCATTCAATGAGTCAGCTAAAAGCTGACATCTGTGATAATAAGTAAAGCACAGTGTTTCAGTTGAGAATCATAGACACAGAGATGTTTAAAGAAACAATTGCCGTTCAGAGGGCAATTTGTATTTGTAAATGTTTTAAATGTAAAACTGAATGACTTTAAAGAAGTCTTTAAAATAATAATACAGACCTTAAACGATAGAGGTGACATTTTGATTAGCGTATTTTAGGACCAGTAACAACTTTGTCTCATTTTAGTCTCCACCATTCAGGACCGATGGCTCCGGCTACAGATGAAGTACACTGAATGTATGGTTGTGATCTAAATTCACTGAGTATAGTCTAAGTAGCTAGGTTGCTGCTTTTAAGATAGTTAATGGATTTAAGTGATTAAATACTGTTGTTATTAACCTGTCTCCCTGTGAACACTATTAGGCAATCGGAATGGCTCTGGTGACTCTTGAACGTGCCTTTCCTAAGCTCCAGAAAACAGCTGAGTTCTGTTGAAGAAAACTGATTGTATTGGGAATGAGCGGTCACCAGTGTGTACGTGTGTACGAGTGGCTACTCAATGACGGGATGATCTTCCTGGCCAGGGGACAGCCCAACGCAGGGGGTCACGAACATTGGGCAACTCCGGATGGAGGTGTTATTTGTGAGAAAGGTATGAGAGTTGAGCGCTGATTACTGGAGGCCACCGGGGTCAGCAGAGCATTGAGAGGTGAGATGGGCTGTGAGGTGAAAATTAATGTTACGGCAGTCTGACCCAGAAATGTGAGTTCCTCTATACCACTCACCAGAAACCGCATTGATTGTATGGCTTGTTTTTCATTGTGACAAGTGTCTGCAACTATGCCAGGGGACGACACCCTGAAGAGAGGAAAATTAAAGATAAATGATTAACGGGAGTGGGCTTTCAGGAGCCAGCGGATTCCATGAGGTGATTGCCATTATTTGCTGCGGAGACAGTAACAAAACTTAATTATATGAGGGACATGATGTTGGTTGCCATATGGGCAAGTAAAATGTATAGAAGAGTTAATGTTGAGCTAATATGTCTATAACATAGTTTTAACTCCTGAAGGTCGTTAGGCATGGTGGTGGCTAAAGATGAAGACAGGCTTTTGTAGATTTGAGAAGAGTCTGGATAACAAAGGTGAATGGTAAAAGGTTAATGTAATAAATTTAATATTACATTTTGTCTAAATTACAGTCTTAGGAGGCTGTTGAAAAGATTATTTGTTTATAGTGAGAGAGACTGCTTGAGTGGAGGAAGGGATGGTAACTGTGTCTGTCTTTTTGTTATCGGCCTGCTAAAGAACAAAATAGTGATAATGAACCAAAACAACCCAGCTGACTTTTCTAAGATGAAATGAATAATGAACAGACATGCTTTGTAACTGGTTAAAAGACCATGTAAAATTAGGTAAAAGCTACAGTAAAATGTGAAGTTTAAAATCTTACTTAAAATTTAAATCTTTTTAGAGATGATATAATGAAAAGCGAACATTAAAAATGAACAGTTAAAATATGTGTCTAATATGAGTGTGTGTGATGGTGACTGCACTCTATGTCTTGTATGTGTTAGTTTGGGGTACGAATACTGCGTCTGAATAGTGTGTAAATTGTGTCATTAGCCACTAAAATCTGGTAAGGCAAATGACAAATTTTAAAGAAGCTGTTAATTCTGTTGAGTCCATTTGATGAAAAGATGATGTAGAACATGGGGCGAGCTTTAAATGGATTAGTTATCCAGCTCTGTCTGCTACTGGTAATTATGAATCAATCTATGGATTAAAAGCATTTATGTAAATTGGATTTGTGAAGTTGTAGAGAGATGTCCATCATAAACTAAAATGTTTTAGATTTGCAGGCAATAACAAAGTGACATATTGGCTAAGTCAATATCAAATTATCCAGAGAGTCCTACACATTTATGAATATTGTGAACAAAAGGGGGAAAATGTTGTTTGACTGACATTGACCAAGTCTGTACAGCACGACCTGACCTGACAGAAACAATTGAAACAGAATTTTCAGAAACAATGTTTGTAGATGACGGGATTAAGAGACCAAACAACAGGCCTGAAAAGCAGGATACACTGTAAGACTGAGGGCCGTTGCCCTCCAAATACTCTGATAAGAAGATGTGTTTGTGGCTTTAAGTAATATTTTTGTTTCAGAGGCAGAGAAAGATGTCTGGAGGAATTTTGGCTTTGGGACAACATTTGGGTTAGTGTTGATGGCAAACTTTATCCAAACACCATTATGTTAGATTGATGCACGAGATGATTCATGCATCAAAAGGGGGGATGGTAACAATTTTGATAACAATTGACAAAATTTGGTTTATTAAGGGACGGTATATGTTGGGAGGACAAGGGGCTTAATAGGGTAAAAGCCTGGCAAGAAGCCATTCTTCTCCCTAACAAAATTGCTGTCTGTAAGTGTGCCGCACACGCTGATAACAAAATTGCAGGACTGTTTCAACAGGAGACGCCAGGGCAGATGCAGCAGCGAAAGCCGTGGCAGCACAGCAGACAAAAGAAACTACGTGTACTTTACTATCTGAAAATAACCTCGACATTTGTTTTTCTTTACAGAGCATGCAGACTTTTGATGCAGGGCAGAATGTGCCCAATAAAATAATGGTTATGGATGAATTTGACTAACTATCCTGGCCTGGATTGTTATTGTGGCAGAAAGAAACAGGGCCACACCTGCACAGCGCATAACTTAAAATTTTCCTTTTGCAGGATGTCAGGATGGATTGAATCAAACAGAACTGATTCTGTTCTAAATGTATAAATGTTGTCTTGTTTACATAAGCAAAGTGGGTTGAATGTTTTTTAGAAGAAAAGGACTCTGAGTGCTATTAAGTGAGCAAGAAATTATCCGGAGATAATGTTTCAGGTTGTTGATTCCACAGGTCACACCAATAGGCACGACCGGCCAGACAAGCGGTCACTAACAAAACCTTAAGGTCTTCATTCACAGGTCAAAGCAGGAGATGGTTCACTCCAGTAGGGGTACATTGTGATCTAAGGGGCAAATCTGGTAATGATCAGAAAATGGTTGGAGAGTGGGACACCTGGGTCGAAGCCTCTCACCTTAGACTACACCGACAGGCCTCAACAATCAAATATGAGGACAACGTGAGGGGTCAAAGGCTCGTGCTAGTAACAGCCTCCCTCACCGGCGAGGGAAAGACTACGCCAACGACTCGCAAAGAGTCACCCTGGTGAAGACGGAATGTCCATGGGGCAAAAGAGATGACCAACACACCTGGAGGAAGATGCACCAACTAATGGTTTGAGTTTAGCAAAATAATCTGTTTTTGTGATGATTTTGATGATTTTATTTGATTGAATCAAAATAGGGCTTAGATCAAATGATTTGATTGGTTAAGGATTCATTAGAAAATATTTCAGGTAAATTATAGGGATTATTATTGAAGAAACTTGATTAGGCTGTCCATTAAGGGTAAGAAAGGCCGATCATGGGAGAATATGCGTAAAGATCCGTATTTGAAATATTAGAGTTAATTTTGAACAACTACATTGGTTAAAAGAATGGATAAAAAAATATAAAACCTTTTCAGGATAGATTTTATTAAATATGGTGTTAAAAGTTAAGAAAATATGGTTAGGAAAATGGAGGCGATGTATGGAAATGGGCGTGGACTGATGGTAAATGGATAAGGTTGGTTAATCTTTGGGGGGTTGGGGGTACTGTACTACCAATTTCAGCGATAGGATTATCAATATTGTTATGTTTACCATGCATTATAATGTGTCTCCAGCTCAGTACAGAGACTGGTTAAAGCTGGGAGTCTGTTCAATTGGATGAACAAAATATGATGATACAAGTAGTGGGAGCTACTGTGACATGTGTTAAATTGTATGGTTTCCTTTTCTTTTTCTTTCTTTCTATGAATGTTTTTGATATGAACAGAAGGTTAAAAGCTGTGGTTATCCGCTATGTGATGACGTACAAGGAGAGGGGTCGAAATGAGGGATTTTATTCTACTTTAATTTCTTCGTATTTCTTAGCCTGTTGAAATGCCATGTGAGTTTCAAGATGTGTAATGATAACCAGGGTGTTAAATTGATGTGTTTCCTACTTAAACTATACACTATTTCTTGTTTATACTGAGGTGACTGAGGGTTCGACCTAGGTCGGGAGTGCAATAACAGTGCTTATTCATTCAGCCCGGCCGCAGATAAAGTCTTTACTTGCTTGCTAATACTTAAGGGACTATCCCCACAAAAACAGCCTAAGCTTTTTACTTTTCCAAATGTTATTTCACAAATGTTTAAGAGAGTGGTCAGTTATGTGAAAACCAGAGATGAAGAGTATAAGTGTGATGAAATGACTTAAAATTTGTTCTATTATTTTTATTATTATGATTGGGGAATCTGAATGATAAAAAGGGGGGAATTGTTGTAGAAATTTTAATAGTCATTGATCCCAAACAGGTATCATAAGAGAAAGAACCTATTCAATGTATAAAAGTATATGTGTGTACGTGCTTGTGCGTGACTTTTCAGGAACATATGGGACAGGACCTCTGACCTTAGGGACGGTCAGTTTTGGCCAGTTTATTTCAGTACCAGTTTGTGTCTTTAAGCAGAAACTGAACAGCAGTAAGGACCTTATCTGAGTGGGTGAAAGGTACAGCGGGTGAGGAGGAACCTTGAAAACAGTATAAAGGCTGTCTCATATCTTCCTGTTGGGTGTCACTCTCTTGCACAGCGTAACTTCTGTGTACTAGACTGGACCTATTCTTGCAAGAATAAATACTTTTCTTTTTATTAATTTGACTCTGAGTGTCTCTTACGCAATGATGATGTTTAACAGAATTTTTGCCACAACAACACAATTATGTTTTCAAATGAAGCTTAATGTTGTCAATATTCAAATGATAATTAATGATGTCATATGTTTTGTATAACATTTGCCACATTTCTTTCTAAATCATGCTTTAAAGCCAAATATGTCTTTCTTTCCAATGACAAAAAACAACATAGAAAACTGTTAATGTTTTGTCGTGTTTTATGTTTCTCTTAAAGCAGGGTTAGATGTTATCAGGGGTTACATCTATGAGATGTTATCAAAATGCCAGCAGAATTAATATTGAACCCAAAATTCAAAATGTGGTGGAAAAAAATGCCCTAGTATGAGTTATTTTCATAATTATAACATATATTAAAAAATATTTCCAGAATATTGACGCGATTGCAAATGTGATAATGATTTTATAAAACAGTTCAGTAAACAAAGAGTGAATATTGTGATGTGACATTTAAACATAGCCTAATATGCCAAATATTTTCTGTTTTTGCTCGATTTCTCCAATGACAATAGTTCCAAACAAGCCACAGAAAGAGTTATGCGTATTTGTGATTCAGTGACCTAGTTGCTTAGTTCCAGAACGAATCTGCCGTTTTGAACATAAGTTAAATGAATGCTTCTATGACTCGTACATTAATACGGTAATTTGGCGCCACATATTGGCGGTTTTAACTTCATAATTAAAAATATATAACTTTTATTAAGGGGATGCCAGTTTGAAGAATGCCTTTGGTCGCATAGGAATTATACTTGAATTGTGAATTGTTTAATACCTTTTAATGGTCTTCTGCAATGTTTGAGGCATATTTACTTTTTCATGCTTTAATTTTGGCCTGATTTCAGTTACATTTAGATTTTTATTGTAGTAACCAATCAGCTATATTTGGAAATGCATATATATAAAAAAAAATGTTGCAAATAAAACCATAGTCCACAACTTCTGTAGTTTTAACTTATTTTAATATATAAATTCAGTGAAATCGTCAAACGTTTGTATGACTTGCCAGAGACTTGTGACCCAAGCTACGACTTGACTTGATTTGCTTGACATAAGGCAGTGACTTGACTTGACTTGACTTGCCTTTATAAAAAATTTACTTGGACTTGCTTGAGACTCGAAGGTTAAGACTTGAGACTTGCTTGTGACTTGCACATGTGTGACTTACAGTACTCCCACCTCTGGGAATTTGGGATTGAATGATTGTGCAGCGATTTGTACAAATACAGACATATTTGCAAATAAACATGTTCTGTTCTACATTACTAAATCAAAAGTTGCTCATGCAAAAATGAATCCGTGCATTTGTGGATCAGAAGACATGCGTGCATTTATTGACATCTTGTTCGAATCGATCGTGTTCGGTTCATTTGGATTTTGAGACTTCCTTTTTGCAGTTTACAGCATTCCACCCACACATACACACACACAACTAACGGACAAGCCAGTGCTATTCATTAACGTGAACACTATTCGTAAATGTGTGTCACTATACAATGAAACAAATGCTTTTCAACCGGTGTCTGTAGAATGAAGAATTACATAAATGTGCAGCAATTTGTACAAATAAAGTCATGTTTGTGAGTATAAATGTTCTACTTTGTATTAAAGTGTGACAATTTCCGCGTGCAAAAAGGAAACCGTGCATTTCTGGATCAGGCGACACACGTGCATTTATTGATTCCTTGTTCGAGTGGATCCTGTTCGGTTAATTTGGATTTTGAGACTTGCTTTCCGCATTTTCAGCTTTGATGATCCACACGCAACTGAAAGGAAAGGCAGGCAGCTACCACTAGATGGCAGTCACAGAATTACCAAGCTGGCAGTCTTCAAATTTATCTAGTTAAAGGGGTGATGAACTGAGAAATCAAATTTTCCTTGAGCTTTTGACATACAGGAGGTCTTCATACTATAAGAATATCCTGTAAGTTTCAGAACTGAAAACTTCCTTGTTAGTCCAATAAAAGTTTTTATTGACACCAGGCTCAGCGAACGACAGGTTTTTCAAAGTGGGGATCTATGACGCAAAGAGGATAAAACCCCTCCTCTGCAAAAGAAGATCAACGCCTACTTCAACCCGGCCTGTTTAGCCCCGCCCACCGACTCGCGCATTACATGCTATAACATAGGCCTACGACGAGGTAATTTTGCTAAACTGGATCGAGCTACCAAACAATAAACATTTACAAAATATTGTGCAGTACCTGGTCGTGGAAGAAGACCGTTGCTGCATAAGCTTCCTTCGGATTCCTATATTAGGAATGCATGGTTAAGCTTTATTAAATCAACAGAAAATCAGTCACAATTTCCAACACAGGCTCTGCTCTGCCAGCAACGCCACAAACATGTAAGTAACCATGTTTATTTTAATGCCTGATCTGTGAGCAGTGATTTCTGATGTGTAATTATTCAAGTTCAGTATTATCTTTCTCTCAAAATCATTCAATACTGTTTATGCATCAGTGACTAAAAGATCAACTTCACATCGTTTCTCTTAAGATGAAATATTAAAACTGTGATTAAGTTATAGAAAGAAAGCGACCAAAGAACGCTCCCTTTCCAATCGCCCAAGCTGTCAGTCAATCAATCACACAGCACGCAAATCTCGTTATGAAATCAATGATGCTATTACACTACACAATGAAGCTCTACCTGTATTTACGTCGTGTTTACATTGTTATTTGGTGAAAAAGCATTCGTGAGTGTGCAAAAACTGCGTTGCAATAATGAGATCTTTATTCACGCGATCACCAGACTATGTCATCTGCTCAGCTCATCACTGCAAACTTTCATGTGATGGAATAGATTTAAATATAATGCTTTAAGAAATACATTTAAAAATGTGTTAATCTTCTTGATAGCTGTAATAGTAAAAACTAGTTTCCGGGAGTTTCACATGTAATACTAGCTATTTTATATGCAAACATGTAAGCCAATCACAGCAGTGGGCGTTTACACTGAAGTCTCACAGCAGACACGCCCCTTCAAACAGAGCGTTCAAATCAGAGGCTAAAATCAGGCTAGGAAAAATGCCTTTTATTTCTTAATTATGACAATGTTTGATGTAAAAATCATACCAACATTATAAGGGCACCCCAGGCAACATTATAAAATAATAAAATAATCCAGTTCATGACCCGTTTAAAGTCATGGCGGGACAACCTGTGCCAACGACTGCAACTGCTGTAAGTAATATTTTATTAACGTTCAGTGTTGTTGTTTTTCCACCCATTGATGGTAGCAGTACTAACATAGTAGAGACATGCAGACTAATTGAAATTGATGAAGAATTTTATATGGCGAATTTTCGACACACTCGATGAAAGAAAATAGGCATATGTGTAGTACGTTAAGAGCAGGAGAAGAAAGGTGATTTGACAATAACTAACATAACAATTTTAGACCTTAACATGTTTTTTAATTTGGCTCAGGTTAAATGGTTACTGAAGTGCATTGTGGCACATTTCTGTGTTAAATTGTTAATTACATGTATATAGACCAAGGCTAATTTTGCGTCATCGACCGGTAACGCACCTTTTTGGGGGAAAACAAACGGATTCCTCTGAGAACAGAACTCGCTCTAGATAGCAAAAATGGTACAAACATACACACTCTCTTTGCCGGCCGAGGACCGTGAGCGGTATTTAAAGAAGCTACAGGATACGGGGTTACAGAGGTGTCCCTTTGATATGGTCGAAAACTGGATTAATGACCCCACGCAGTGGCCAAATATGGACTATTCAGACATCTACCACTATCTCGTGGAATCACCAAGTACTAAACTGAGTACAATCACACAAAAGTAGCGTTGGTCCAGGGGCGTCAGACTGGGGGGGTAAAGGGTACCGAGTACCCAGGGCCCGAGGCGGGGGGGGGGGGCCTTAGAAGTCAGTTTTCTATACATGCATATAAATGCACTAACATTTGTATAGCATTAATGTACAAATAAAAAAGTACCTGTGGAAAACTAAAGTTGAAGTCAGGCACTGGTTTGGTATAAAAAAAGTCATTTTCATGCTGTGCAGGGCCCCACCACCCCTCTCGAATCAATGTAAATGGTACGACCCGCAGGTCAGTTGCTTCTGCTGCGGACCCGCGGTGAATCAGTTGATGAGACAAGAGCTGGAGTGAACCGTGTTAGGAACTACAGGGGATGTCTTTCCTTAAGAAAGGAAAATCAGGGGCTCAAAAACGAAAAGAAAATAAGATTAAAGAGAGAAAGGCAAATGAGGGCAAGCAGTTGCTCACTCAGTTTTTTGAAAAGAAAGGTGAGCTCCAAATGCATCATCGAGCATTGACATTGTTGTTTTAACATAAATATCTACTCCAGGTAGAATAGCATACATTTATGTTCGTACTCTTTTGAATAATATACCAATACTTTATAGTATCACACCCCTACATAGCGAGTAAACAATGTTTCTGGGTAAATAACAGGGAGTGAGAAGCAGACGGAGGCGGAGCTGGGAGCTCAACACACTGCCACTCCAGGCAGCGGCGCAGCTTGTCTCCTCTTCTGCTGCAGTTGTCCCAGTTGCATATTTCCCTCCGTTGTCAAAATCTAACACCCGCGAAAACACAGATCGTTAGCGCCTATTTTACCGCATTGTTATGCAAATTAGCTCGCGCACGCTCTTACATTAAAGTACAGGATTGTTCTCAGTTTAATGCACATCTTAATGATTGAAAATTACTTATTTTAAAACGTAACTGACTGAATGTCTAGTTTGGCGGTTAGTGTACCCTGTGATTCTATAGTCTGCATTTATTTTAAACAGACAAATAATCATCAATTAACTTGTACTTAGCCTACACTTTAAAAAAAGGTATTGTTTGAATACCTTGTTGAAGCCATATATTTCAGTTTCAGACCCTGCTGCAGCAGCAGGCCCCTCATCATGGCCAGGTGAAAGCAGTGACAGTGAGTTGAATGTGACAGTGAGACAAGGTGAGCTTTTAGCGGAATTGCCTGTTTTAACACTTAGTAATTATTAATTAAGTGTTATAAGAGGAAATAAGCAAAATGGTACATTGTTATTGTACACATTGAAACTTTAAACTGTAATTATTTCCTCTTGTAGCAGAGGCAGAAATAGAAGATGAGGTTGATATTCATATAAGTGATGAGAGGGAAAGTGAAGAATGTGATGAAGGTAGTCAGGAGCAGGAGGACAGAGCTGAAGAGGAAAGAGAAGAGAATGAGAGACTTAGGGATACTGGTGAGGGATTGTCAGAGGACCCAGGATTATGGCCAACAACTCTTACTGATAAGCACAGGAAAACTATTGTTCAAATGCTAGCCAGTGAAGGTGGAGCAAAACCTGGTATTGGAAATATCACACCTAAAGATATGGAGGGCAAACCATTCCCAACTTACCTTCAGTATGCAAAGTCCGCTAATGGCCGTGAGAAAATCAGAAGAGATTGGCTTATATATAGTGAAAGTGCAAAAGCTCTATACTGCATCCCATGTCTGCTCTTCTCTCATGAGCAGAAAGCACCATCAAAAAGTGCACTAAATAGCAAAGATGGGCTTAAAACAGCAAACATCAGATGGAAAAAAATGTATGAAAAGTTTCCAAAACATGAGACACATGCCCCCCATAAGCAGTGCTATTTGAAATGGAAAAGTCTTCAGCACTCCATATTGGCAGCAGGAGGTGTGGATAGTCACGTTGAACGACAAATACTGACAGAAATTGAGAAGAACACATTATTATTGGAGAGGCTTTTGGATGTGACCATTCATTTGGCTTCAAGAAATCTTGCATTCAGAGGCAAAACCCTGGAACTAGACAATGTCCATAATGGAAATTTTCTCGGCACTCTTGAGTTGTTAGAACATTATGACCCCATTTTACATGAGCATCTTGAAAAAGTAAGAGAAAAGAAGAAGGGATCACGGCTAACTCATTACCTTAGTCCTGAAACACAGAATGAGTTCATTGAACTATGTGGCAAAAAAGTTCTGAACAGCATTCTTGCAGAAAGAGAAGAGGCAATTTATTACTCAGTGATCTGTGACTCTACACCTGACATATCTCACACAGAGCAAAATGTGCTACTACTAAGATATGTGCATCAAGACAAAAACAGTGGTGTTTGGGAGATAACAGAAAGATTCCTCCAGTTCAAAGACTTTAATAAAAAGTCAGGTAAGGAAATTTCACAAATGATCCTAGACATGTTGAAAGACAGCGCCGTACCATTGGAAGACTGTCGAGGGCAAGGGTATGACAATGGTGCGAATATGTCAGGCAAAGTTAAAGGTGTTCAGGCTCAGATTTTACAACAAAACCCAGTTGCAACATACAGTCCTTGTGCATCCCACACTCTCAATCTGGTGGGAGTACATGCTGCGCAGTCCTGTCCTCAGGTTTCTACTTTTTTTGGATGTATTAATTGTCTGTACACATTTTTCAGCGCCAGTCCAGAACGATGGGCAATTTTGAAAGACAAAACTGGTTGCTCTCTTCATCGTCTGTCAGAGACTCGTTGGAGTGCTCGTATTGCGGCTGTTCGAGTTGTGGCAACTCATTTGCCTTCAATTATTGAAGCATTAGACAGCGTAATTGCCAACTGCAATCTGACCAATGAGGCAAAATATGAGGCAAATGGTCTTAAAGATTATTTTTCAAAGTTTGATGCAGTTCTTCTCCTTACTGTGTGGGTAAAGATTCTGCAGTGCATTGAGAATCGAAATATTATTCTTCAAGCAGGAAATATTTCACTGGATGTGGAGGCTGCAAACATCGCAAGTTTAAAAGAGGAAATGCAAGCACTTCGCAATGAATGGGACAGCCTGCTTGGTGAGGCCACACTGGTTGCTCAGGCAATGGAGATCCCAACTCAGTTCAAAGGTGAAGATAAAAGAAAGAAGAGAAGAAAAAGGATGTATGATGAGACAGAAGGGGATACATCTGAAGAAAATGCAGAACAAGCATTCAAACATAACATATTTTATGTGGCACTGGATTCTATTATAAGTAGCTTGACAACAAGGTTTCAGACCACAGCATCTGTATGTGACACATTTGCAGCTTTTCTCAAGATTACTGACATGACAGAAGATCAGATGAAGATTTCGTGTCAGACTCTAATAAAAAAATACAACAAAGACCTTACAGCAGAATTTGAAAACGAAATGCTTCATTTAAAAGCAATTCATGGAGACACATTTCCAAATACTCATTCACCACTGGAGCTGCTGAATGCCATATACAAAATGCAGCTAGAAAGCATTTTTGGAGAAGTTTGCATTGGCTTGAGGATCTTTTGTACACTCCCAGTGACTGTTGCTGGAGGGGAACGTGCTTTCAGTAAACTTAAACTTGTAAAGAACTATTTAAGGTCAACAATGTCCCAGGATAGACTGAACAGCCTTGCCATACTCTCTGTAGAAAGTCAGTTGGCCAAAAAACTGGACTTTAAAGACCTGATCAGCAAATTTGCACATGCAAAGACCCGTCTATGGGCATTTAGTAAAAACTGACATTTAGTTTGTGTTTATTAATGTACAGACCAAAGTTTTTCTCATTTGGTATGGTCATTGTTCAGAACTGCTTTACAGTATATTTGATTTAGTCCAGGTTTGGACCTGCTAGACCTTTTGTCATCTCAGTAAGTAGTACTTTTGACAATAAAACAAAAAAATATTAATCAGAGTGTGGCCTATTTTGTTTACATTTTAAGTGTTTTTATGATAAAAATGCAATACCCCAACCCACTGGTATCACTATGATATTTGGTACGGGGGCCCAGCAAGATGGTTTGTACCCAGGGCCCAAAATTTGGTGCTACGCCCCTGCGTTGGTCTATACCTTTTTTTTTAAATATAAAACACTGTAGAGAGTATGGCTCCCCTATTACTCCCTCTATTACTCCCTCTGCTCCCTTTACCAGCACCGATGCATCTGCCAGAGTCAACCAGGCTTTAAAGAGGTAGAGAATTAAAACACATTATTTAATGGTTTGTTCATGTTTTGTACATTTTTGACAAAAAAAGTTTTATATTATATTATATTTTAATTCTAATGTAATACAACTCATTCTCTGAACTCAATGCCACTTGTGAATGCCACTTCATACTTTTGAATGCTGTTATTTACTTGGATTTTCTTAGACAGTTTCCAAATATGTTTAATTCTAAAATTGACGCAAAGAGAGGCAAAGGTCGGATTACCAGGACAGTACCTATCAAGTGCACAGATCTCACAGTCTGTGTTCTACCTTCACCGACAACCCTAACCCCGAAGCCTACAGTAGAATTGGAACTGGCTCAGGCAGGGCTAGGGAAAAAAGTGGTGACAATAGCAGAGTACTGCAAACATACAGATGTAAGTGCTTATATGTCTGATGATTTGGTATATTTGAATGCTTTTTGTATTCAAAAAGCTATATGCAATGTTGCAATTTTTTCTATTACCTGGTGTACATTTGAAATCTTATGTTTGACTTTTCATGAATTATCCATTTATAGATAGTAACAATTATGGAGGAAGAGTTCCCCAAACTTCAACCACTACAAGGACAGTGGATGTTTTACAAAGCAACCGGTAAATATGGGGATTTCAAGCTGGTTTGAAGAGCTCAGTTAACTAAAGATTATCTGTCAATTAGGATCCATTCATTACATACATACAAATTCTGTTGCAGGAGGAAGTGGTCAGAGAAGAATGACTCTTATCTTCATGGACACAGAGGGTAACTCTGGTCGACAAATTCGGTCTGTCCCGAACAGTGGCAAAAAAGTCATTTTTTTGGTGCCTCTTCAGGAGGAGATGGACACTCAGCCTCTTCCCTACAATTCAGCAGAATTTGTAAAGATGCCAAAGGTGCCCTGTGTCACCCGCAACACCACCATACCACTGCAAATGTTGGCTTTGCATGCCGAGGAGTGCAAACTAAATTCCAATGTGAGTTGTGTACACATCTGCACCAATTGTGACTTTTTGTATAGCCGTATCGGCACAGCAGCAAAATACAGTTTTATCTACGTTACACACTCAATTTGGTTTCTTATTTAAATAAATGTCTTTGATCCACAATGACTGTATGTGTACATGTCGTAAAACATGTTCACACCAATGACAATAACTTTAATTAATGTAACTGAGGTTAATATAACTTTTAAATTACAGGAGAAGATTGATCTAGTCATTGTGGAGGATACAGATTGTAATGACGAGGATACAGATGTGACCTGCTTAGAGGAGCACGTCACAAATATTGCTGCAGGTGCCAGAGATGTTTCTGAAGACAACCTTGCGGTAATGCTTATTTCTCAAATTTTATTGCATTTAAAACAAGACTCACTTTCCTGCTAACCTATACTTTCTGTATACATTTTCTTGTCGTTACAGATGTGCCCTATATGCCAAAAGGAGTTGCCATTGTCTGTATTACCTTATCATGTTTATGTGCTGAGAGGTATAAGTTGTGTTTTTAAAATGAACTTTGATGTATATGCCTGGCACTAAAATCTTATTATAAGGATTTATGCAGTCAAGCCCGTGGTTTCATAGACAAGGCTTAAGCTGGTCCCAGATTTAAAGACAGCTGTTTTAACTGAAAGCATATCTTAAAGGAGCATTCGGCAACCGTAGCTATTTCTTCGCTGATTTTCACTTTTCACCTACAGCTGTGAGGCGTATATTTCACAACAATGTCATAAGAAAACTCACTTGCGGCCCCTCCTCCCTCTTTCTACCGCTGCTCATGTGCATTTGTTATTATCGGAGCCGGCCAACTTTATCATGTGGAGTATGTCTACCGAGGTGGGTAATACATCATACGCATTGAGGGCGGCGTGTGTGTTTATGTCGAATTGCCGTAAATCAGTTTGTGTTTCTCGCTCGTTCTCGCTTCTCACGAGACTTCCTATTTCCAACTTACCTGGACGTTAGTCCTCATGTTGCAAGGTTGGTTTTCCGCCTGCACTGAAAAAAATTTGGAGTAGGATTTACTTGAAAAAAGCTAGGCAACTTTTTCCACTCAGAAAATGCTAGTAAATTTACAAAGATTAACCAAGTAAAAACCTAAACATATTCATCAGTAGCTTTAATTAGAAATCTTTAAGTTAAATTTTACTTGGAATATGGAATTAAGTAAACTTTACTTAACCTAGTTAAGTGAAAGTAACAAAGAAAATAAGTAATTTTAACTTGGCTAGTAAAAGGTTGATTAATATCAATTTAGTTGAAATTTCCTTTGCATTACATTTCACTCAAACAATTTTATTGAATTATACCAGTCATTTATAGTATGTGTTTAACTTAGAGTATCTAAGTAATTTATACTTCATCATGTAAGATGTTAAGCATGATGTGAATGCAAAGACCTCAATACTTGGTAGAAAATACACAATGACGGTAACATATGATGGATCGTTTTTGTGTTTGAATGTGTCATTTTGAGTAGAAAATTTACTCGAAATGTAACAAAATGGTAAGTTACTAAATCCTGACAACAAAAGCAATGATAAAACAGTGTAAATACTGCTGGAAACCAGTGAAAAATGAACCTCATTAATTATTCAAGGTCCAGTGCATGATGGGAACCCCAGTGTGTGACACTGCCACATTAGTTAAGGTATCATTACTTAGATTAATCCAAGAGTTTAAGTATTTAATTGATTACATACAGGTCTGTGTGTTTCATATAATATTGGAGGTATATGTATATGTACTTATGTATATGTATTTATCATGTTTATTTCCACTGTGTGTGATGGTATAAAATGGGTGTTGTATAAGGATACTGGTCAGCTGATACATCTGTAATCTTCGATCACCGCGCACCCAAATTGGTATATGTATAGGGGCGGTCTAAAGGAGAAAAGGAGAGGGATGCGACCGGAAATGGCGCCCGAATAGAGTGCGTCATGCGACGAGTGTGAAAAAAACTGTTTTCTTTTGGGTAGTAAATGAAAAGGAGGGTCTGACTGGAAAAAACGAACGGAATGTGATCTGAACATTGTCTGTAGTGGGTGAGGAGTCCAGCGAGTTACCAATTTGAGGACGCGTCAAGTGAACTTTCCCAGACAGCTGGCTGGATTTTATTCATCGGAGTTTGTTGAGACTCTTTTTTCTGTGGATTAATCTTCAGGGAACATTTACCGGCATCGGCCTTTGGATTATATGCGCTCTCGCAATCGTCATGGGAAAAGGACAAAATAACTGTCGTTTAGTTTGGACATTTAGGTGAATTTCGGGACTAACCGAAAGGACACTGAACTATTGAGGGTTTGGGTGAGTCATTACTGTGTGAAGATATAAAGCACAATACTGTAAGCATATCTGGTTGATGTGTGTGATGCATGTTTTTTTTTGTGTTTGTTTCATGCTGGTAAACCAAGGAGGTGTTATAGTTGGGTATTACTAATCTGTTCAATCTTTTAGAAGAATCCCTTTGCGTTTTAGTAACACAGCCTAAGATTAAAGGTTGATTGTTACAAGTGTCAGAAAAGTTGAGTAACTTTTACTTAATTTTATTGAGTTGATATTTACGCTTTCATTTCTACTCGCTTGACTTAAGTACTGATATGGAATTTACTTCGTTTTTTTTATTCTTGCCTGAACTAACTTTTTCTTGTAAATTAAATTTTTTTTTTTAAAGTAGTATTTACCTTACCAAAAAATCATTTTTTACAGTGTGGGAACGCTGGGGGGAAAGTCATCATTCTCACCAGAACAGGTTATTAAACCATCCAAATGATTTCTAAATGGTTTTATTAAGTTGAAATAGTTGCCGAATGCCCCTTTAAAATATGTTAGTGCCATATTTTAAATATGTCAAATAATGTTTTTTTTTCTAAGGCATTTTTATAAAAGCTACTTAAATGTCCTAATTGAACTAAGGCCTAATCCTGGCTTAATCTAAGCTCTGTCTGTGAATCCAGGTCAATATGTATACTATGTTAGGCTATACTAGACACTACAAGCAATAAAAGAAGGCATGAATTCAGTTGTTACGAAGGCTGCTATGACCCATAGTACTAAATGATTGTGAGATGGACTACGATTGTGCATAGCACAACAACATACACATTAAATTGTTTATAATCGATCAGTGTTATTTGTAAGGTAAATGTCTTATATTTTCTATTGGTCTAAGATCATTCAGTACAAGGGTTTTTGAAGATGACATGGAGCAGCCAGGGCCATCATCTGCAGCTCATTCATCCCGTATTTCAGGACCAGCAACAGAAGGTGAATTATACAATTGTGAATGTCAACAGTTACGGTTATACATTTGTGAAGTAATTAATAATTACATTTTATTGAATGGTATTTTATGATGTACATGGGTGAAAATAGTTGTATGCATTTGAGACACGGTTGGAAAATAAGTGGAAAAAATGTTTAAACTGCATAAAATCAAAATTTCTGATACTTTTACAGCTCAAGGTCATCTCAATGCTACTGCGCTCATACAAATCGAATCAAATGAAACTTGATCTTACATAAAACTTTAACATTCCTTTTTACTAAAAACTAAATATTGCATGACTCTTGTTCTTTGAAGGGGTACATACTCAGACATAGGATGAATGCATGGCTAGGCTAAATACTGTATGGTATGCAATATCTCATGGGCTCCAACTTTATGATTGCCAAGTCATTGTCTATTTAATTTGATAAATAGTTTTTAATGGTTCTAATTATTTTCTTCTTTTTAGAATGGAAAACAGTGGAAACCCCTCAGGATGCTTTACAGCTCTTCTTTGAGCATTTGCGTGAAGGAGGTAAAAGGCAGCCAACACTTTTTCTGTCACTGGATTGCAGAGATACTGATGAGGAACGGGACAGGTCCCTCATTTAATTTTACAAACAACACGTGAAAAGAACCAGTGGGCTAAATTAAAGCATGGATTTAAACTGAACTATGGTATGAAATATTGTTAATGCAGTTTTCACATAACTTAGCAAATTTATATGAATATGCATCTAGTTAAGTTAAGAAGTATATTTATTTAAGAGCAATTTTAGTGTCCTCATAGAGAGTTTTGTTTTTTGGCGGTTTATTGTTGTTGATGGCCTTAACCGTCTAAGGGCCTGAACAATGTCTTGTACACAAATAAATCGAATTTACCTTTAATATGAAGCAAGATGTATTTATCATTGCTATATGCATCAGACACAACATTATCTAGCAATGTATCTGTTTGTCAATTTACTGTCCAGCTTTAAAACTGGTAACACCTTACAATAAATTTTGCTTTAGTTAACATAAGTTAATTTCAACATTTACTAATACGGTAACACTTTATTTGAAGGGGTGTGCATAAGACTGACATGACACTGTCATAATCATGACATAACACCTGTCATGAACATGAAGGAGTCTTTATGAATGTTTATGACTGTTGTCATTAAGTGTCATTCGGTAAATTATGACACTTTTAATGCAAAGTTGACATTGTTTAAAATGTCTTTGTTATGACAACTTGACATTAACCAAGAAATCATAACCTGTCAACCTGTCACAAATATGTCATAACAGGTCTAATTATCAGACTTAAAGAAGTTATTTAGCTTTGCGTTAACATTACATTACCCTGTCATATGTTATGGTTGGTTTTAACTTTGGTTGTCATGACACCATTATAACTGTGACATGAATATTTTACTTGTCCTCATGGACGCGGGAAGTAGGGGTGCTGCAGGTGCTGCAGCACCCCCTGTTGGCAAACCGTGATGACAATAAAATGATAGCTTCTAAATATATCTCTGGTTGTTGTTTCTGTTCCACAACATTTTGTATGTCATGTTTGGGGTGTGGGATGAAGAGAGGGATATTTTTAGTAATTATTTAATTAAAAATTATTTAATTTATCTTCAGTGTGTAGTATTAGCCAATCAGATGTCTTGACGCGAATCACGCGATTACGATTCAGCCTACGCATCACAAAAAACAAAAACAAAAAAAACCTAGCTAGTCTAAAAAACTATATCAATATCTGTGCTATAATGTCTCAAAAGAGAATTTTGGATTTTTTTCAATCCAACCCCAAAAACCCGAGGCCGAGGACTAGCGAGAATTCTCCAACTGACTCCTCATCCAGAGGTAACGTTAACGTTACAGCCCCTACGCCCGAGCAGGACAAGCTAGCTTCTGACGTTCCCGGTGCTAGCCAATACGACCAGGCTGCTGGTGACACTAACGCTAGCACTTCATATTCAAAATATTCTCAGTCTGCCCCTGACAAGAGTGAGACTGCTACATCAGGGACATCACCTTTACCATCTGAGCCATTTCAGCCAAGGAATTTCGACTTCCCCACCAAGCGTTTTGGGACTGAAGGTTTTTCAAGATCGTTTAAATCAGCTTGGTTTGAAAGATGGAAATGGCTCCATTATGTCAATGACACTGACAAAGCACTGTGTTTTATTTGTTGTTCTGTGGTAGCCAAAAAGTTGGTACATGACTTTTACAGAGCTGACGCCGTATTCATCAGAGGGGGATTTTCGAATTGGTGTAAAGCCACAGAAAAATTCTGAGATCACGAAAAGTCATTATTCCACCTTGAAGCTGTGAACAAAATCGCTGCGCTAAATAGTACACCGATCAGTGCCCTACTCTCAGACGCAGTTGCGAAGGAGCAGAATACTGGCAGAGTGGTTCTCCAAGACGCCTTCAAGTCAGTACGCTATTTGGTCCGACAGGGCTTACCTCTCCGAGGCCGCGATCACCGTGAAGGACATTTCTGGCGTATGATGATTGACCGCACCGAGTCGCTTCCCGCAGCTCGCCGGTGGATGCTCCGCAGGGATAACTGGCTCTCAGATACGATCCAAAACGAGATGATAGAACTGCTTGCACATGCTGTGCAGCGAAGGTTGGTTTCTGGGGCAATGGTTTCTCATTACTTTGGACTGACGGCTGATGGCACTACATACATTAGCTCATCCGAGCAGTTTTCCTGCCATGTGCATTATGTGGATGCTGATTTGTGTCAACAGAGTGTGTTTTTGGGATTTTACAGCGCACCAGATTCGAAAGCAGACACTCTATTCAGGTGCATCACTGACATATTTTTGCGCTTGCACCTGCCGATTGAAAAGCTTCAAGGCTACTGTTTTGACGGGGCAAGTAATATGTCTGGACGTTTCACCGGCGTACGTGCGCGTCTTGCAGAAGTCTGCCCTGGCTCCTTGTTTGTCCATTGTTGCAATCACTCGTTGGATCTTGCTTTGCAAGAGGTGGCTCGGGATGTGGCTCTCGTCGCAGACGTATTTAACTTTGTACAGAACACCTCCAACCTCATCCGAGAGTCAGCAAAACGCAAGAGTTTGTATCAGTCTCTTTTCCCCGACGGAGAACCCGTGTCCAATGTCGCAGCTCTGTGTCCGACAAGATGGTGCGTAAGGACCAAGGCGATATCCAGACTCCTGCAAGGATATGGGCCGCTGTTGGAGACCCTACGAGCTCTCGAAAAGGACCGGAGTGTTCGTGGGGATACTCGGTCGAAAATATCAGGACTTCTCAAGCAAGCTATGAAGGGCAGAACTGTCTTCGGGCTGTTGTGCTGTGAGGCTATGTTTGGACCTTGTGAGGCTGTGGCAAGAAGTTTGCAGAAGGCTGATGCAAGCGTTTCTGGTGCACTTGAGTGCATTAAAGTTCTCAAAGAGCGCATAGGTAAGCTTTATTCTTTGCTTTTGTTACCTATAATTGCTTTTTTTTTTTTGTGGACGATTTGCATGTCAATGTCTTTTGCGCGCGTTGGTGTGGTCAAATTAAAACTCTAATTTTACGCGCGTTGGCGTGGTAAAAAAAAAAGTTCAGACGGAGGAAGAAAGCACACCCTGTCTATTTTCTTTATTTAACAAAAGCACAATGTTTTGATTTGATTGTAAGTGGACACATAAAAAAGTAGAAATATAACAGATTCTTTTTTCATAATTATTTCTTTTTTTCTGTATGAGCATATATGAAAAAAGTAATTTAAGTTTATTGTGCTACAATGTGAAGAAAATCCAGCAAAACGCACCGGCGACCTCAGAGGGTTAAACGTAAATAATAACATGTATTATTATAATTATTATTATTGGTGCACTGAGGGGGGAAGGAGTTGTGGACACTATTTTGTTGAAAGCAAAAGCGTCTGCATCAGCTCTCAGCCTGAAGTGGCCAAAAGATTCCAGGGTCAGCAGAACACCAAATCGTTTTCGGGACACCACTGTGCTGGAGGAATTAGCAGACAGTGGTGAATTAAAGTGGCGACGGGACTTTTTTGAGCCAGTGGATTTAATGAATTCGGAGATGGAGCGCAGATTCGATCAAGCTGGCTTGTCAACAGCTGCAAAGAGGGAGAGAGTGCTGCTGGATTCTGCAAAGGGCCTTGTTTCAGATGCTGACTTGAGTAACCTTCAGCTTCCACAGATGGACATTGCGTCCCTAGGCCTGCAACTGAGGATGCTGGGTGGCCTCACCAAACAACATGCATTCCACTCAGTCCAAGAACTTGCTCGCTTTGTATCAGCTCTACATCCACAAACAAGAGGACTTTTCACCGAGGTGGAACGGCTGATCCACTTGTGCCTTTGTTTACCAGTGTCTACTGCTGGCTCCGAAAGGTCGTTCTCAGCTCTTCGCCGCCTGAAAACCTGGCTCCGTAGCACTATCACTCAGAGTAGACTTTCTCACATGGCACTGCTTCACATCCACAAAAACATTTTGGATGATCTGGATATTCAGGATCTCATGGCAGAGTTTATCAGCCGAACTCCAGAGCGCAAATCTACATTTGGTGTACCAAAATCCTCGTAAGGTAGAGACACGGTGTCTTACATCTCTGCGTCTTTTTCCTGCCGCCGTGCAGGCCCTGGTGGTGGCCTATATGATTGTGATTAGCATGCAAGAAACGAATAGTCTGTAACTTTTTAGAATTTTATTTAATTTAGAATCACATATTACTGTCGGATAAGACATATTTTGCTTAGTCTGTTACTTTGTGGCACTTAGGCCTTTTTTTGAAATCCAGTAGCCTATTCATGTAATTATTGTTTCTTTTATGAATTTAATAAAAAAAATCTGTCTCGTATTATGTCCAAACGGTCAGTGTACTTTTGTGTCCATTCGTTTTTCCTTATTTAACCCGTAATTGCAAAACGAAAAATGAACGGTTGTATTCTTAAAACGCAAAGTTGAACACCAAAATTTTAATTTGAACTTTAGGCTACCTACACACCTGCTACCTACACTACCTAGGCTACCTACACACCTGCTACCTACACAAATGCTGCGCCAAAAAATAAATATCGACGAATTTTCTGATTTTTGTTTATGACTTTTTGCCCCTTGATTAAACATTAAACAAAATACTGACAAATTAATATGAAAAAAATGTAGATTTTACTGGTTTTCTAAGGCCAAATTAGAACCTGGAAATTATATTTTTCCCGCAGTGCTGAATGAGAAGAGCCATATAACCTACAGAAAGGTGAGTTATAGGCTATAATAATTAATAAATGTGTCTGAAAAAATAACAAGGCATTTTAATTGTTTCTTAATAATAAAAAATCAGTGTCGGCTAAAACATCTCCATCTCCGCTGTAAGGCGGATGCACATTTAGAGAGAAATGCACCTTTCATACGGATTACATGAATCCGAGAAATGCACCTTTCATACGGATTACATGAATCCGAGAAATGCACCTTTCATCCGGATTACATGAATCCGTCCGTCCCCCCCCCCCATTTCCCCCAGCACCCCCTGTCGAAAATGACTTCCCGCGTCTCTGCTTGTCCTCAAGTAAAGTGGAACACATTGTACTAGTTATAAAGATGTCATTAAGGGTTATTACACTGTCAAATGCTTTAACAACAGTGTCATTAATATTTCCCCTTACCTCAAGTAAAGTGGAACACGTTGGACTAGTTATAATTTCTTGTTTAATGTCAAGTTTTAATAACAAAGACATTTTTGTCTTTGTTAATGTCAAGTTATCATAACAAAGACATTTTAAACAATGTCAACTTTGAATTAAAAGTGTTATAATTTACCGAATGACACTTAATGACAACATTCATAAACATTCATAGACTCCTTCATGTTCATGACAGGTGTTATGTCATGTTTATGTCATGTCAGTCTTATGCACACCCCTTCAAATAAAGTGTCACCACTAATGCATTATTAAAATCAAAAGTTGTACTAACTAACATTAAACAAGATTAATAAATATTGTAACAAATGTATAGCTCATGGGTATTTCATTTTAGTTAATACATTAACTAATGTTAACAAAAGAAAACTTATTGTAAAGTGTTGCCGTAAAATATCTCAAACTACAAGTTTTGAAAAAAATATGTATATTTACAAGCTTGTTGTTATGGACTGTAATTTTCTATTTGCAATGTATTCCTGTCAGGAAATGCAGCAGAGACCACTCTGTTTGAGGGGAAATAGACCACCTTTTGCCTACTGCATCAGCTGTACTTGTTGAGAGTGAACTTTTTGTGATGGCTGGAAGAATGATTGGCCACTCGTTAATCAATCAAGGTCCTGCTTCGTCAGGCCTAACGGCGGGTTCACACCGGACGCTGAAGCGGCGCGGAACGGAGGCCGCTTCCTTTCGGCGCCCATGTTAACCTATGGTGTCGTTCACACCAGACGCGGAGCGCCGTGAAGCGTCAGTTTCGGCGTCTGGTCTATTTTTTTCGCAAGCCGCGAGTGATCCGCGTCAATTTCGGCAGGAAGTTACACCAAGAAACACTCGACCATCCGATCAACTGTCAAAATATAAGCAATTTTCAAATTAAAATACCCTATAATACCCTATAATCAAAAGATATAGGGCAAGGGCTCTCCTCCTGTCTACTCGCACTGGGAAACAGGAAGAGGAAAATAGATGTAATACATTTGAAGAGAGGATGTATATTTCAACGGTATATATACACACTACTATAACTGTCTACCATATTCTCTCTCTGGCTGCGTGTGTGTCTCGACAACGGATTAATAAAAGAAGTGTACAAACTTCTTGGTTACAGAAACATGGTGTATTTATATTATGAGGTTATTTACTTACCCATGATGTAAAAAATTAGCTCTGAATAAACAACAACTGAGCAGAAGCGCTTGTCGACCTCCGCGAAGAATACGCGTCTGGTGTGAACAGGCAGGCGCCGGACCGCGCGTGATTTTCCGTTCCGCGCCGCTTCAGCGTCCGGTGTGAACCCGGCGTAAGCCTGCCAATAGTACTTTCTTTGACAGGGGGCACAAATGACACAGCCACCACAAATCTCTGTTTAGAGGACTGCCCAGACATTGAACAAAGGGAGACGATTCGTCTAGTGAGTACAGAAAATTAACCAGGTCTTTCAACAGTGTTTTGTGGTGTCTGATGAAATGCAGACATGTAAAAAATAGCAGCTAATTCTGTGCGCTTCATAATGCTTGTGTCTTATAGCTACTGAAAGATGAATGGACTGAGGATGAGACCTCACAAGTATCCAACCTTTGTTTGGACTTTTACTTTGCAGTACCAAACAAGAGGAGCAACAAGATGCTGCTCATCCAACAGCTTCTCACTCATGCTGTAATATATTCTGGCTCCTCCTTTGTTTCTATGTTGTCCTGATTGAAGGACACTGCCCAGCAAGCAATAGCCGTCATTTCAACGTCTCGGTTATAGACCCGATATAGTCCGGCTATGTGTAACCCACTTTTAGCCCAAATAACATTTAATCTGGATAAATTAATTTTTTTCCAAAATAACTTGTGAGATGTATGATATTCCATCATGTAAGCAAAGTCAACTGTGATTACAAGGTGTTTGGTTTGCTTTATTTTACATGTTATATATGTAGGCTGTGCGTAGCCACGATTTAGCTCGTATTCAGACCCGGCTATTGTAGCCCACTTTTAGTCAAAACTGAGTAATTGTAGTTTTTTGCCAGGCAGTGCATGAAATGGTTGATATTCCATCATGTTCGCATTGGTAATGATATTTGCAAGGTTCAATGTGTCATTTCACGACATGGTCGATCTGTAGTCACGATTTAGCTCCGAATTGGACGGGCTATATGCGGTCTACTTTAGCCCACCTGGCGAAATCAAAGCAATCTGGTCTACGTACGGCTTGGCTAGCCATGATTCATACCAGCGAAATAGTATAAGAATATTAGTCTTAAAAATGTTTTTGCTCACACAGCTTAATGTTTGCTGCCTGTCACACATAAACATAATAACATTCATACACAATCTACGATATGACTGTCTATCATTTCAAATTAAATCAAATGCAATTGCATTTCTCAACCGCGAGATGGCACAATCGAAACACTACTGAGACATGACTACTGGGACTACTGGCGGCATTGCGCGACTATATCACTTTAACCAGATCTCGCGATAAACATTTCTGCCATTTTCAATTTTATTTTACACGAGGCAGCTGTCGGAGAGCAACGGGCGAGCGACACTCTGAAAACTTCAAATGTATACTTCGATCTTGTAAGTATGCGTGTTATTTTTGTTATGTTCATTGTTTAAATAAGTTAGTTGTTATAATGTGTAGAAACCGTGACATTTTAACATTACCATTGCAGAGTTAACGTTACCTGCACGTGTTATTGCAACTGTGTGCCCTTAATCTAAAATGAATCTAAATTCGAGGTGGTAAGCATGAAACTATGAAACTTATCATTACTATTTTATTTGTATTATTATTAAAGATACCAATATATTTTTGTTTTTAGATTAGAGTAAGAAATAATAGGTTTTGATTTAATGCACATTTTCAAAGTATACTTTACATAAAACTTAACAGCAACATGAAAAGAAATTATAAAAAATTATTTTTTCCTTTCCAATTAAAAGGTAGTGGCAAACAGTAAAGTCTTTAAACTTGATTTAAAAGAATTAAAATATGCAGCATACATTCCGTTTTCAGTGAATTTGTTTCAGATATATGGTGCATAAAAACTGAATGCTGCTTCTCCATGTTTTGTTTTGACTTTAGGGATATAAAAGTAGCTGGCTACTGTCCCAGGTGACCTGAGAGGTCAGCTCTGGATGGTTCATAATGCATCAGAAGATTAGAAATTTACGTTGGCCTTAATTTAATTATTGATATTAATTTATTAAAAATATTGATATAAATTGTCTATATTGATATAAACTATATAATCTCAATCTATTTTCCATTAACTCTATATTGGCCAGCTCTAGTGTGCATCCTAGCAAAAGTGAATGACTGTAATTAGTTAAAAATGATTGTCAACAATGCTTTTCTTGAGCAATAATTTTTTTTTTCTCATTTGGCAGACGCAGTGATGGCCAACATTCCTTCGGCGACTGAATGGGAAATAAAAAATGCAATTTCTGGTCATTTTAAACAAGCACCAGGGAGAGCAGGGGATGGTGGTTATGGATATAAAGCTAACAATTAATTCTTAAAAATTTTAGTATCTTAAGTTGTTTTACATATTTTTTTATTTGTTCATTTTTATGTTTGAATGTTGTCTAAGTTGTTAATATAATTGTTCTAAATAAATCCTTTATATTCAATTAGTTTGGATGGATTTTCATTTATGAGAACCTGTTGTATTTGAGTGAAAAGAATCCTTATGCCTCATTTTGTTGTCAATTACATGTATATGTAGTGTAATTGATGACTAGTCTATTCTTGGGCTATGGTTAGACGTCTATTAGATTTTCACTGACAGCCCAAAATTAGCCTTGTTTTAGCCTAGACCTATATTGCCTGTCTATTAGACGTATATATGTAGTCGTTTAATAGCTGTCTAATTGATGACTAGTCTATTCTTGGGCTATGGTTAGACGTCTATTAGACGTATATATGTAGTCATTCAATAGCTGTCTATTCTTGGGCTATGTTTAGACGTCTATTAGATTTTCACTGACAGCCCCAAATTAGCCTCGTTTTAGCCTAGACGTCTGGGCTGTGTTTTGACGGCTATTAGACGTCTATTAGACGCAAAATTGCTTGCTGGGTGGTGTCTGGCCACTTATCAGCTGTAGACCAGATGTGTTACCCCTGCTGTTCCCAAGAGAAAGTGAAGTTGAAATCACACCTGAGGTAAATTGACAAAATGTGCAAGAATTATAAATTCACTTGGACAAAGTATTTGGTTTGATAGCATGACTTGAACACTGAATTATTATTTTTTGGTATTACAGATGATCCTGCAAGCCATCCAGTGGCCCCAACCACAGCATACAGAAGACAGTGACGACAGTGATGCTGACGACATACAGCCTGAGAAACTTACTCTCGTCACAGGCCTTTTGAGAACCTTTGTTGAACATGGTAATGTTTTTGTATTACTAGATGGTACTACTTTTTTCTGTTATATGTGAACATTAAACAATAACCCATTTTTTTTTCTCTTTTTTGTCTTAGCATCACCCAGCAATCTGAGGAAACTTGTCAAATTTTGGGTTGGATGGGAAGTAGTGCCACGCACCCTCAAGCTGGAAGTTTTTTCAGTCCAGTGGACCAAACCAATTACCAAAGGCATATAGTTGTCAAGAGCCCATTCGTCTGCCAGATCACTATACCTCCCTCTCAGCTCTCACAGCTGACATGATGGTGTGTCTGCAGGCTGTGGAGAGTGGTTTTGGCCTTGTGTAGATGTTTATGAATTTCTTAAACCGTTTTAGATTGAACATTTTCTTTGTTACTGTTGCTTGTCTAAATATGGCATGTTATAATATTATAATAATGTGTAATTTGGGCCGTACACTCATTTTTGGGTTTTATATTTTGTAGTTTAATGATATAGACTTAATGTTCAATGTGATATAGTCAATACAAATCTTATCCAAAAACTCAATGTTGTTTATTTGATTTGATTAAATTACATCTTCTGCTAAAAAAAGTAAAATAGTTAGAAAAATCAACTAAAAAGCATAAAAAAAAACATGCAACTATCTGATTATCACCTAGCAAATTTTCAACATATTGAACTGTACTCAAAAAAATGTCAATGACATTGGACTCAGAGGGTTGTAGAGGATTGATATGTTCTCTCAGCTGCTCCACTTGCTCGGGAGTTAGAGGGCTGTCAAACCTGGGACATTCACCACAGTGTGTGGATCCAAAATATACCCACTGTCCTCCCAGTCAATGTAAGGATCTCGTGAAATAAAACAACAGGGAAAGATTCATTGTAAAGGACCATTAAATCTCCCTATCTCTGAAATGGGCCGTCACCTTCTTTACCTCCAGCCATAGAGGGCGGTGTGGTCATGGAATACCTTAGAAAGGTTTTCACAAAAAAGGGACTCTTACTAAACCTGAGCTAAAAAAACTCTTTATTTGTTTATGTTTTGGTTTATTAATGTTTTTCGCTGATACAAAATGTTGACACTGTATTTTTATTTTGTTTTACAAGAGCATCTGCCACTTTCCTCACATGCTTTTATTTTGAAGTCCGTGTAAGGAAGTGCAGTGGCGCGCTGTGTGTATGTTGGCGCATTTTCTATGTGACGCGTCATTCTGATTAGAGCTTCCAGAGAAGTGAGATGAGAGTTTTCCGAACTGTGAAAATATAGCTTTAAAAAGGTTTATTTCTACCTCTTAGCTCCTGGCTGAAGAAGGGCACAAGCTCTTACGGTGTTTCTGGGAATAAAATTCTTTAAACATCAGTTCCTGAGAGTACCTTGCATCTGTTCAGCCGGGAATGCTACAGTAAGAGCTTTACCCAGAAGAACAACAGCTTCACTTCATCTGTCCTACCACACATCTGAAAGCTGTCTAATGACAACCAAAGGACTTGAGGTGACAATCTAGTCTGTGGCACTCCTATAAAGAAAATGGACGCTTCTGAAAATAACAACCCAGATTAGCTGGTGGAGGCGCCTCATAATGGAATGGAAGAGGAGGAGCTTCACCGTTCTGATCGACAACGGAAACCCACGGAGAAGATGCGTGCGTATAAAAAGGAGGAGGCCCTGAAAAAGGAAAAAAAGATTGATTCAGCTGTATGAACAATGGAAGGACTGCGCTCGCAACACAAGGGAAGAGCCAAAAACAGACGTTAGTGGGAGCCAACTGGTAGCACTTATTAATGCACTTGAGAAGGGAAGAGATGATGTCATGCTCGTCTACCTAGAAATTAGAGATTACATCACTCCATCCAGTGACACCAGACGCAGAATTGATACTTGTGAAGCTGTGACAAAAGATATTTCGAAGATCATTTTTGACAGAATGGCATGCCTTGAGGACTTTGACCGAGAACATTTTAAACACAGCCTTCGTGAGTTACTCCATCATGATTATGCTTGCTCTGTCTATGGATCCACAGTCTCATGCCCCACATCATCAAGGTCTTCAGTGCTGTCCATTGCAGCCAAGCGGGCAGATGCAGCAGCTGAATTAGCAGCCAAAGAAGCCAGGTACTCAATTATACAAGAAATTGAAGCTCAAAAGTGTGAATTGAAAAAAACTAAAGGCAGAGAAGGATTTAAAAGCAGCTAGAGCCAGACTTCAGGCCTATGATCAAGAAATCGCACAGGAAGCCAGCATTCATTTTTCAGACACGAATACAAGGGAACAGCAGGAGGTAAGCATAACAACGCAGCAGCATGTGGTTCCATTTCCCATTCAACGTCCTACCAACATCACAGCAACATCCTCACCTTCGAAATCTGATATATCTTATCTCGCTCAAGCTGTCCAAGATAGCATAGCCCTGAACAGGCTGCCTACAACAGAACCACCTGTGTTCAATGGTGATCCTATCCAGTTCATTGAGTGGAAGGCTGCATTTGTTTCGCTCATTGATGGAAAGGCCATGTCTTCTGCTGACAAGCTGCACTATTTAAAATGCTAAGTTGGTGGGCCAGCTCGTAAGTCTCTTGATGGCATCTTCTACAGGAATGATGATGAGGCCTATAATGATGCATGGAGCAAGCTGAACCAACGGTATGGACAGCCATTTGTTGTACAGAAGGCATTTAGAGAAAAACTAGCCAAATGGCCTAAGATTCAGCCTAAAGATGCAGAAGGTTTCAGAGAATTCTCTGACTTCTTGAATGCATGTCATCAAGAGTTGCCTCATGTCAAAGGGCTTGAAATACTCAATGATTGTGATGAAAATCAGAAACTGGTACTCAAATTACCAGATTTGGCAGCAGCAAGGTGGAACCGTCAGGTCACTCAGACACTGATTGAGACTCATGACTTTCCAAAGCTCATAGATTTTGTGACCTTCATGTCAATGGAAGCAGAGATTGTATTCGTGAGATTACTTGTAATCCAGTCACCTCCTTCAGTGCTTTTTGTGCCTCTGACCCCACTCCGGAAAAATGGAACCTTAAGGACAGTAAAAGGAACAGAGCTAATGTCTTCCACATACAAACAGTCCACAGAAAACAAACAAAAGCAAACTCAAGGAATTTTTTTAATGTGTTTCTTCTGCAAAGACAGCAAGCATATGATCCACAATTGTACTAAATTTGTGGCAAAATCATTAGAAGAGAAACGGAAATATGTGAAGGAGAACAAACTCTGCTACGGTTGCATGAAACTAGGCTACAGCGCAAAAGACTGCCATCACCGCCTATCCTGTGACACCTGTAGAGGTAGACATCCAACGTGCCTACATGATGAAAACTACAGAAAGAAAGTAAACTCTGCTTTATTCTCAAACCAAGATGACACAGAGACAACTGCCACTATGTCTCACAAAGTAGGGAATGGTGAGCCATCCACCAATACTTCAATGATCGCGCCAGTGTGGGTATCAACCGAGAGGAATCCAGGCTCTGAAAAACTTGTTTATGCTCTGCTTGACACCCAGAGTTAGGGATGGGACGGTATGAAAATTTCATATCACGATTATAGTGACTGAAATTATCGTGATTATCAATATTATCACGGTTTTGTTAAAACAAGATGAAAGTGTTAAAAAAGAACTGATGCTCACACTGAAACATTTCAACAAGTTTTCAAGAATCAACAAACAACAAATAAAACGAGCAGCTCTATGCACTTTTTAAAGCAAGATTCTATTCTGTGGCATTTCCTTCCTTATAATGACCGTTGTCAATAGCAACGCATTATAACTCAGCGCACATCCATGTATATCACAACGGACGCGCGCTTTCATTTCATTCAAATACCACTTGTCAACTTGCGTCTCCGTTTTAGATTGTATTGAAAATGAAATCAGAGTTGATTTATTGTTTACAGAATTTGATAATATTGTTGTGATCATCTTGTCTGGAAGAGTTTTTTACGCTGTACAAAATGTATTTAACAGGTAAGAATAGAGACATTCATCTCTATTCAATATGTCCCTGTAATTATGTGGTAAAAAAAAATCGGTGTTATAAGTGTACAATGAATATACATTAATTACTCTTAAATGTCACTCTTAATAGTCTTGTCTTGTTTGAACTTGTTGGTTCGCCTTTGGCTCAAAGTCAGTTATTGCTGTGAACTTTTCTTCGCGGAAGCTTCAAGTTTATTTCAAGTGAGTGAGATAAAATATTTTAACTCAAAACAACATTTTTTGACTAATTATTTCCCAGACGTAGTTTTAGTATTGAGATCAAAGTTAACTTGCCTTGCGTTCGCTACAACAGTGGATGATGGTCACAAAGGACGATTGAAGTGTTTACGGTTTACCCCTATTGCATCAACCTTTTTTGTGCCTGTTCTGCAGACAGAGTGACCATCCTCGATTAAGTTTCCCTCAGGATTTTTGTAAATGCCAAAATATGACCACACCTCAGATTTGGTCCTCTTAAAAGGCTGAAAAATCTCCCGAACACGGTCACCGCCTTCCGCCATTCCTTCTCGAATATAAAGAAAAACCCCAACATTGCGCGCCTGCGTCGGAGTGTTGCTGGCTGGACAGGATTTATAGAGAGTTATTAAAATCGTGATAATCAAACACGGTTTTAATGATAATTGAATTTTTAACGATATTACTAAACGTCAGTACATTTTATAGTGGTTTATAGTGAAACCGGTAATCGTCCCATCCCTACCCAGAGTGATGCTGTGTTTGTTGATCGAGACCTGAGCAACAAGCTACAAGCTGACTCCTGTGCTGCAAGACTGAAGTTGACAACCATGACGGCAAAGGATGTTGTCATGCCAAGTGAAAGGGTTGTCAGGTCTCAAAGTAAGAGACTACAGCTCCCCCGTTGTCCTCAACCTGCCCCTTGCCAATACTAAGGACTCCATTCCAGTGAACCGTACTCACATCCCTACCTGTGACACAGCACGACACTGGAAGCATCTCTCTACAATAGTGGACAAAATTCCACCTCTGCAGGATTGTGAGGTTGGACTCCTGATAGGCTACAGCTGTCCAAAGGCTTTGGCACCTAAACAGGTGATATTAGGAGGAGATGATGAACCTTATGCAGTCCATACAGACCTTGGATGGAGCATTGTTGGTCGCTTGTCTTCACACCATGAATCACAAAGCTTCAACACCATCAGTCATAGAGTCAGCATTAAATAGCTTCCCCCAGTGACTCCAGCTGATGTTATTAAGGTATTGGAGTCTGACTTCAAAGACGCTGGTGAAGATAATAAAACTGTGTCACAGGATGACATCCTCTTCTTGACCAAACTGCAGCAAGGCATAAGAAAGAACGACAACGGGCATTACGAGATGCCTCTCCCCTTCAAAGAGAGACCTCACTTCCTTAACAATAAGCAGCTTGCTGTCGTAAGGCTCAATCATCTTAAAAGGAAATTGCTGAAAGATGAAAGGTACAAGGACCACTATGTGAGGTTTATGGAAGAGGTCATTGAGGGAGGTGATGCGGAAGAAGTGCATGATGAAAGAAAGGATGGAGAGAAGTGGAACATCCCTCACCATGGGGTTTATCATCCTAAGAAGCCAGACAAACTCCTGTCGTCTTTGACTGCTCTGCCAAGTACCAGGGAACCAGCCTCAATGATCACTTGCTCCAACGCCCAGATTTAATGAATAAGCTGACTGGTGTTCTTCTTAGATTCAGACAACATCCCGTTGCCCTTATGTGCGATGTAGAAAAGATGTTTCAACAATTTCATGTGGAAGAAGCAGATCGAAACTACCTCCATTTTCTCTGGTAGAAAAATTGAGACTTCGCTTTACACCCACAAGAGTACTGCATAAAGGTCCATCTTTTTGGTGCAACCTCATCACCTGTATGCGCCAACTATGGTCTGAAACACCTTGCTAAGTAGAATGAGTGTATGTATCCTCTTGGCTCAAAATTCATCACAAAAGAATTTTATGTAGATGACGGTGTCACCAGTGTAGCCACCACAGAAGAACCTGTCCAGGTAGCAAGAGAAGCCCGGCAACTGTGTGCCTCAGGTGGTCTTAGACTACACAAGTTTATTTCAAATGACAGAGTTGTCCTGGGTAGTATTCCAATTTCTGAACGAGCCATTGAAGTGAAGGCGCTTGACCTCCACTTCGATGACACACCTGTAGAAAGAGCTTTCTTTGTTGACCTCAAAGACCAGCCAGCAACACGCCGTGGCATACTATCTACAGTTGCATCACTGTATGATCCACTGGGCTTTATTGCTCCTTTCCTGCTCAGTGGAAAATTAGTGCTTCAGGAAATGTGCAGAAACGGAACAGGATGGGATGACCCCCTTCTTAAAGAATTGCAGCCAAGGTGGGAACATTGGAAAGCTGATCTTATGAACTTAGAAAAGATCAATATACCCCGCTGCTATGTACCTGCGAACTTCGGAAAGGTCATCAAAAGAGAACTTCATCACTTCTCTGATGCCAGCAACAGCGGATATGGCCAGTGCTCCTATTTGAGGATGGAGTGCGCAGCTTTGGAATTTGACTTCTGATCAATTGCTGATCCTGATGGATTGCTCCTGTCTGCCTAGCTGCCTGCTGTGTTTTGTTTGCTTCGAGGCTGTAAGCTCCGTCTAAGCCTCGTATTAGCTTTGTATTTCTTTGTTTTGAACCATTTACTTTGTATTTCTTTGTTTTGAACCATTTACTACCATTTCTAGTTGTTTATACTACTAAATACAGCTTAGACAACATCTCAGATTAACTTGACATCGCTAGCTTCCGTTATTATTAGCACAACACGCTAGTAAATCGCTAGCCTGTTAACGCGCCATCCGTGCGCTCAGTTATTTATTTATTTTTCTCTCGCGCGCCTGCGCCTCTGAGTTCATAAAAAGCCCAGCTGAGTAAGAATCAGTCAACAAACACGGTGAGTATTGTCTTGTCCTGTTATTGTCACCTGCACTTCATCTTACATGTTTAGCATAGCCTTGCCCGTTGGCAATATAGGGTTTATATGTGATAAATGCAAGGAGACAGTCAGGTTGACGGAGAAGATTTCAGAATTAGAAACACGCATCCAAACTTTAATTAAGGATAGTAAGTGTGCTAGAGCTTTAGATACTATTTTGGATGCGCCTAGCATAGTGAACTCTTTACATGATTCGGTTCCGGCTGAATTATTGCCTGTGCAGCAAGGCAAATGGGTGACGATGAGGGATCGCTCTAGTCGCGGATCAAAAAACCACTCTTCCGTTCCGATTACCATAACAAATCGATTTGCCCCGCTCAGTGAAGCACCCACTGAGAATGCTGTTGATTGTGCCCTGGTAATTGGCGATTCTATTACACGGAACGTGAAAATAGGGACACCAGCCAACATAGTCACATGTTTGCCGGGAGCCAGAGCGCCTGACATCAAAGCAAATTTAAAAGTGCTGGCTAATGCTAATCGTAAATTCTCTAAGATTGTTATTCACGTCGGCACTAATGATGTTCGACTCCGCCAGTCGGAGATCACCAAAATTAATATTAAAGAGGTGTTTGATCTCGCAAGTACGATGTCAGGCACTGTAATTTGCTCTGGCCCCCTTCCTGTTCGAAGGAGTGATGAGATAGTTAGCAGATTGTCATCACTCAATGGTGGCTGGCTGGCTGGCTGGCTGTCTAAGTGGTGTCCGCAAAATAATACAGAATTCATATACAATTGGAAAAGTTTTTGGGGGCAAACCTGACCTGTTGAAAAGAGATGGTATTCATCCCTCCTGGGATGGCTGTCTAAGTGGTGTCCGCAAAATAATATAGAATTCATAGACAATTGGAAAAGTTTTTGGGGGCAAACCTGACCTGTTGAAAAGAGATGGTATTCATCCCTCCTGGGATGGTGCTGCTCTTCTCTCTAGTAATTTGGCTCATAGTCTTAGAGACAAAACATGACAATCTGGGGCTCAGGTCAGGAAGCAGACAAACTGGCTAAACCGACCGTCTGCTAGCGGCCTCGCGTCACCAAGGTCAGATAAATCCCATCACATAGAGCCTCTTTCACCTAGATATCATCATATAGAGACTGTGTCTGTTCCCCGAATTTGGAAATCCAAAAAACTTCCAAACCGATCTAAGGTTAAAAATGTAATTGATATTCAACAAATAAAAAATAGATATAATACAGATGAACAAACGATGAAGCTTGGGTTGCTGAATATCCGATCCCTTACTTCAAAAGCGCTCATAGTTAATGATATGATTTCAGATTATAACCTAGATGTGCTGTGTTTGACAGAAACCTGGCTAAAACCAAACGATTACATTACTTTAAATGAGTCCACCCCCCATGATTACTGTTATAAACATGAACCTCGCCTGAAAGGCAAAGGGGGAGGTGTTGCTGTAATTTATAGTAATATTTTCAAAACCACTAAAAAATCTAGTTTTAAATATACTTATTTTGAAGTGTTGGTGCTTAATGTAAAAATATATAATGTAAACGATAAATCAAGTTTAAGAATTCTGCTGGCAACTGTATACAGGCCACCAGGGCACCATAAAGATTTTATCAAAGAATTTGCTGACTTTCTATCAGAATTAGTATTGACTGCAGATAAAGTCCTAATTGTTGGTGATTTTAATATACATGTAGATAATGAAAAAGATGCAATGGGATTGGCATTTAAAGACATTCTTAACTCTATTGGAGTTAGACAACACATGCCAGGACCTACTCATTGTCGTAATCATACTCATACTCGTAACAATCATCTAATATTATCACATGGAATCAATGTTGATGCTGTTGAAATTCTGCAGCAGAGCGACGATATCTCAGATCATTATCTAGTCTCATGTAAATTACATTTAGCCAAGGCTGAGAAGCCAAATCCGTGTTACAAGTATGTTAGACCTGTCACTTCTGCCACTAAAGATTGCTTTATCAATAATCTTCCTAATCAGTTTCATCATCTCAGCATCCCAGATAGCTTAGAAGAACTTGATATTCCAACAGAAACGTTTAACTCTCTCCTTTCCAGCACTTTAGACACAGTTGCTCTGTTGCGCTTAAAGAAGATTAAAGAAAATAGTCCAACGGCGTGGTACAAAGAGCACACCCGGGCCCTTAAGAGAGCAGCCAAAAAATGCAGCGCAACTGGAAGAAAACAAAACTAGAGGTATTTCGGATTTCTTGGAAGGAGAGCTTGATTGGTTACAGAGAGGCTTTAAAAGCTGCTAGATCTGATTATTTTTCAACCTTATTAGAAGAAAATAAACATAATCCTAGGTATTTATTTGAAAAAGTGGCTACACTAACGAAAAAGAAAGCTTCAAGCCCAGAAGTTTCCAAGAAACACAGCAGTAATGACTTTATGAACTTCTTCACTTATAAGATTGATAATATTAGGGACACAATTATAACTATGCAACCGTCTACTACAGCATCAGGGAGTGCATTATAGTCTCCCTGAGGTAAAATTTGATTCATTCATTGCCATAGGAGAGGAAGAATTTTGCAAACTTGTTAATTCATCTAAATCGACAACATGTATGTTAGACCCTATACCGACTAAACTATTGAAAGAGATGCTTCCAGAAGTCATAGATTCTCTTCTTAACATCATTAATTCGTCTTTGTCTCAAGGATACGTACCAAAAACCTTTAAGGTGGCTATGATTAAACCACTTGTTAAAAAAACGCAACTTGATCCTACAGAATTAGTCAATTACAGGCCGATCTCAAATCTACCTTTTCTATCAAAGATATTAGAAAAAGCAGTATCCTCACAACTGTGTTCCTTTCTTGAAGGAAATGATATCTGCGAGGATTTCCAGTCAGGATTTAGACCGCACCATAGCACTGAGACAGCTCTCATTAGAGTCACAAATGATTTGCTCATCATCCGATCGTGGTTGTATCTCTCTATTAGTGTTACTTGATCTTAGTGCTGCATTTGACACCATTGACCACAACATTCTCTTAAATAGACTAAAAAACGATGTTGGCATTAGTGGAATTGCATTAGCATGGTTTAAATCATATTTATCTGACCGCTATCAGTTTGTAGCAGTAAATGAAGAGATGTCTTATCGATCACAAGTTCAGTATGGCGTACCACAAGGCTCAGTTCTTGGACCGCTGCTTTTCACTCTGTACATGCTACCTTTAGGAGATATCATTAGGAAACATGGAATTAGCTTTCACTGTTATGCTGATGATACTCAGCTCTATATTTCTTCCAAACCTAACGAAACTCACCAATTCACAAAATTATCGGAATGCATAGTTGATATAAAAAATTGGATGACTAGTAATTTCCTACTACTAAATTCTGAAAAACCAGAGATTCTAATTATTGGACAAAAAACTTCCACACGTAATAACCTAGAATACTGTTTAACACTTGATGCCTGCTCTGTTAAGTCTTCGTCGTCAGTTAGGAACCTGGGTGTGCTCTTTGATACCAATCTTTCATTTGAAAGTCACGTGTCTAGTGTCTGTAAAACACATTTTTCCATCTTAAAAATATATCTAAATTACGTCATATGCTCACATTGACAAATGCGGAACAACTAGTTCATGCGTTCATGACATCAAGGCTAGATTATTGTAATGCTCTACTGGGTGGTTGCCCTGCACGCTTAATAAACAAACTACAGCTAGTTCAAAACGCAGCCGCTAGAGTTCTTACCAGAACCAGGAAGTATGACCATATTAGCCCGGTTCTGTCAACACTGCATTGGCTCCCTATTAAACATCGTATAAATTTTAAAATATTGCTGATTACTTACAAAGCACTAAATGGTTTAGCTCCCCAGTACTTGTGCGAGCTCTTAACGCATTATAGTCCTTCACGTCTATTGCAATCTCAAAGTTCTGGCCAGTTGATAATACCTAGAATATCTAAATCGACTGCTGGCGGTAGATCCTTTTCCTATTTAGCACCAAAACTTTGGAACAATCTTCCTAACATTGTCCGGGAAGCAGACACAGTCTGTCAGTTCAAAGCTAGACTAAAAACACATCTCTTTGACCTACCATTCACACAACACTCTATAGACTTCTATAATTCAATATTAGGCTGCTTAGATTAGGTCAGCCGGAACTGGGGAACACTTCCCTTAAATCCTGATGTACTCGTTACATCATAAGAAGAATGGCATCTACTCTAATTTTAGTGTCTTTGTTTATCCCAAGGTTTTCCCACAGCCTGCCGGATCCAGGCCGTTTCCAGATCTGACGAGGGGCTTTCGCCTGGACCCGATGACAATGCAGTGCTGAGGTGACTAAACCAATCTCTGCTACCTTAAATTATATGTTTATCTCTGTAAAGCTGCTTTTAAACAATCTACATTGTTAAAAGCGCTATATAAATGAGGATGAGGAGGAGGAGAATGAGAACTGGGGCCCAGCTGTCACCTCGCAGCAAACTGTATCATCTTGATGCCTTCCTGGATCAAGAAGGAGTACTCAAGTTGGGAGGAAGGCTTTGCAAAGCGCTTTTACCCAGTTCAGTCAAACACCCAGTTGTCATTCCTAAAGATCACCACATAACAAAGATGATCATCTCTCAGTGTCATGAGAATGTCAAGCACCAAGGAAAGGGCCTCACAGTAAATGAGATCAGATCACGAGGCTACTGGATTCCAGGAATGAGCAGAGCAGTAGCATCCCATGTGCATCACTGTGTAACATGTCGTAAGCTCAGGAGACCCACAGAAGAACAAAGAATGGCAGACCTCCCTTCAGAGCATACAATTCCATCCCCACCATTCACATGCTGCGGTATGGACTGCTTTGGTCCCTTTGTCACTAAACAGGGTCGGAAGGAACATAAAAGGTACGGCCTCCTCTTCACATGTTTCAGCTCCAGAGCTATTCATATAGAAATGCTAAATGACATGTCTACAGATGCCTTCATCAATGGCCTGCGCTGTTTCGTTGCATTACGGGGAGCAGTGCGCCAAATCAAATGTGACCAAGGCACCAACTTTGAGCCAAGAATGAACTAAAAAATGCTCTAAAGGAAATTGACACCGATCGTCTGACAGTGTTCTTAGCTGAGAAGCAGTGTGACTTTGTCCTAAATGCGCCCCATTCAAGCCATGCAGGTGGGGTATGGGAGAGACAAATCAGAACAGTGAGAAATGTTCTTCGCATAACTCTCTCACACTCTTCTGATAGACTTGACGATGCATCACTGCGGACATTCTTTTATGAAGCTATGGCGATTGTTAACAGTAGACCACTCTCAGTTGACAACTTGAACGACCCCAACAGCCTTGCACCTCTCGCCCCTAATAACCTGCTTACTATGAAATCCATTCCAGCGTTACCACCACCAGGCAGATTCGTCAGAGAAGACATCTATGCAAGGAAAAGGTGGCGTCATGTTCAGTACCTAGCAGAGCAGTTTTGGAGTTGTTGGCGTAAGGAGTATCTATCCAACATCGCCACCAGGCAGCGCTGGCACACATCAAGGAGAAACCTGCGAGTGGGAGATATTGTCATGGAAAGGCTGAAGATCTGCTCAGAAATGAGTGGCGGCTGGGCAGAGTTGCAGAGACTACTACAGATAAAGACGGGCTTGTGAGACGAGTCAAGGTATACCTTGGTGACCGGAATCTGGGAAAGGATGGCCGTAGACTCAACAAGCTGTCTGTCATTGAACACCCAGTTCAGAAGCTGATCCTGTTGCTAGAGACTATCTAGCTGCTTCTGAGAACAACCAAGTGTATCCTTTTCATCATGTCACTTAAATTCTAATATTTATTCACCATAGTATCGACACTTTATGTCCGTTTCTGAGTTGAAGGTTAATTATTTTTATTTCATATTTTTGAAAATCATTCGTAATTTATATTTCTTAACGTTATACAAATCACTCATGATTTGGTGGGAGTGTAAAGGACCATTACATTTCCCTATCTCTGAAATGGGCCGTCACCTTCTTTACCTCCAGCCATAGAGGGCGGTGTGGTCATGGAATACCTTAGAAAGGTTTTCACAAAAAGGGGACTCTTACTAAACCTGAGCTAAAAAAACTCTTTATTTGTTTATGTTTTGATTATTAATGTTATTCGCTGAATACGAAATGTTGACACTGTATTTCATTTTGTTTTACAAGAGCATCTGGCACTTTCCTCACATGCTTTTATTTTGAAGTCCATGTAAGGAAGTGCAGTGGCGCGCTGTGTCTATGTTGGCGCATTTTCTATGTGACGCGTCATTCTGATTAGAGCTTCCAGAGAAGTGAGATGAGAGTTTTCCGAACTGTGAAAATATAGCTTTAAAAAGGTTTATTTCTACCTCTTAGCTCCTGGCTGAAGAAGGGCACATGCTCTTACGGTGTTTCTGGGAATAAAATTCTTTAAACATCAGTTCCTGAGAGTACCTTGCATCTGTTCAGCCGGGAATGCTACATTCATTGTTTCATTACTAAAGACTAATAATGGTTAATTCAATTAGTGTTACAATCATCTTGAAAATCAACTTGGTCTGTAATATTTGGATTAAACGGATAGTTCACCCAAAAATTAAAACTGTAATTTACTCACTCTCATGTATCAAACCTGTATGAGTTTCTTTCTGTTTTTGAACAAAAAAGATGATATTTTAAAGAATGTTTGTAACTACACAGTTGATGGCACCCGTTGACTTCCATAATAGGAAGGAAATACTAAAGGAGTCAATGGGTGCCACCAACTGTTTGATCACCAAAATTCTTTAAAATATCATCTTTTTTGTTCAACAAAAGAAAGAAACTCATACAGGTTTGGAACAACTTGAGGGTGAGTAAATGACTAAATGAAAATTTTGGGGTGAACTATCCCTGCAAAATGATATTTTCTTTGTTTAACTGCTTCAGTACCTCTGGGTTGTCAGTGGGATTTTCCATCTGACCAACCACCCCCAGTTGGTTTGGTGAGAGGTTTTGCTCTGTTCTCAATGGGTGGTTGTCCCATCCCTCACGGAACACACTGAGGTTTGCTTGCAGTCGGGGCAAAAATACACAATGGCAGCAAAACAGGTGAAGAGTGCTGCTCAAATCCAGCATGTCCTGTTCCTCTAGTGTGTGCAAGATTTGGTAGAACACGCTTGGTGACTCCCATCCAGAGATCACGCCAGAGTCTCTCTACTCTTCATTTAAAAAAAAGACAAATTACAAAAAATAATTATATTATAAGTCTTTCAAGTAGTAGTTAAAGACATTTAAACAATCTTAGATTAATATATCTTGCCTCTGATTGTGCACACTTTTGCCTGCTATAAAGCAGTTACTGTCTGGCCCACGTACAGAAAACATCAGACGAGCCACGCCAACATTCTCTCCTCCCTGATTAGCTCGCACTCTAAACAATAATATAACATACATAATGAATAGCCAACATTTTTTTGTTAATATCTCAAATGAATATTTATAATGTCAAATATATAAAATGTACATTGTTTTTAACTTGCTAGTCTATAGGAAGTTACTTTTTCTTTTTTTCAGTATGCAAAAAAAAAAAAGAAGAATAGTTTTACTTCAGTGGGTATCCAAATTCCTCAACAGCTTGACTGAAGAAAGCTAGGGTTGTCAGATCGGTTGTTGTCTGCAGCTCCCAGGTACATTATCTATTCAAAAGACGTAAGCATTTTTAGCACCCATATCCAGTATGTACTGTGCTTTTAGATAAAATGTGTGCTCACCTTGCGTGAAAAACCATCAATCCCAGCAAAGATCACTATATTGTACCTGTAGAAAAATGCAATGCTTTTGAACTGTAAACTCTTAAATAATGTTAGAAATATTAAAACAGACATTCAAGTCTATTGTAGAGCATATTACATTTATTGTTAAAGAAATTCTCAAGTTACCTGATGAGTTTATGGTTTGTGTCTATATGTACCAAGTACTTTGGGCATGGCAGGGAGTATGTTCTTCTGATTACACATCCCAACTGAGTCATTCTTGAGAGAATCCTATCCACCCGGTGCATTGATGTTTTAACCCTGTTCCACTGCAGAAGATGACCTTGCGCCTTAAGTGTCCCTTTAATCAAACTAGCCTGCATGTGGCATTTTTTCTTTGACTTGGGAAACAAGTCCAGCTATAATCAGCTCCAATCTTGAGAAAAATACAGCATGACATGAGGAGAGGTGGGGAGAAAAAAAAGGCGACCCCCAGACTATGCTCCTGTAAGGAGAACAGTCTGGGAACAGGAAAAAACACCTCAGCAACATTAGCACATAAACAGTACAATCTACAACATGAACAAGACATTGCAACACATGTGGGGAGTGGGGGATGGAGTTAGTCCAGCCCAGGCAAGCAGCCGTCCGGTCCTGCAGCCATTATGGCGCTGGTCACAGACCTGCCAGTCAGACTGGGGGTACGAAGCGGCGAAGGCGGGGGATGGGGTGTGTGTGTGTGTGTGGGGGGGGGGGGGGGGGGGTGCGGGTTTGTGCATATTTGTGTATATGTAAGTTCTTTTGTGTGTAGGCCTGGAGAGAGTCGCTAAGCCAGCACCATAATCTAGGAGCCTCAGTCCGCAGGATTGTCATAGCGATACACAGCAAGTTGCCATGGAGACAACCTTGATCATGTCCCAGGCAGAGTCAACAATCACCAGGTGTCTGGGGAGTCGGGGAAGGAACGCAAGAGTGGCTCACTGCAGTGCTCTTCCGGGAGAGTTGTTGTTCCAGCAGCGGCCTTGGCCAAGGCCAGTGCTGGTTAAGGGGTGCCGAAACAGAGAAGATTGGGATTGTTTGGTCTTCGGGCGAGTAGCCGCATTTACACAGGGCTATTCTCCTGGTCCATTTTGGTCTCTGAAACGATCCATTTGCCTTTGCAAAGCTGTGAGCTTCTCCATGATGTTATCCATATAGTGGTTCATAGTCACAGTCTGAGTGCTGACAGCTCTGCCCACCGCTTCAATCATGACGGGCAGCCTTGTGGGGCTTTGGACAGCTGTCACCGTCTTCTTAATTCCTCGATAAACCAGGGCAATGCCTAATCCAATCAGCAGAAGACCTGTTATCATGGTTCCGAATAGGTAGATATCTTCAACGTCCTCCGCGGAAAGAGCCGCCAGACACACGACCAGCCACTTCTCCCACGCGTCCATCGTGTAGCCAGCTGCGAACGTCCCGGCAGGGCAGGCAGGGTCCCCCGAACCCAAGCTTCTCGTCGAGAAGATGGTGTCAATTGCGTTGAGGGACCAGTTGATCAAATCCATAATTTCTTGGTTTTGGAGAGCAGTGCCATAATTTCTTGGTTTTGGAGAGCAGTGCTGCGAGAGTCTCTCAAAGTACAAGACAGTAGACTAGACGTGACGAGAGAAGCAAAGCAGGAGAGGTAAGGGGAGGGAGAGGGAGAGAAAATGCGACCACCTTCGTTGAGAGCCAAGAGGGAAAAGTCATGTAGTAATTCCTAATGTGAAATGGAAAGAGACATGGAAAAATTATGATTGATTTGTACTCACTATAAAATAGACCATGTTTTACATGTATGTAAAAACTAAAAGTTATACGAAGGAGTAAACATTAACTTTATTACGATTAGGCTATGATGCTGGAAATGGCTGAATTTGCGCAGCCTACTATCTGGGTAGACTGTGTACACGAGTACAGTTGAGACACCTTAAATAACTTGCGTGTGCAGCATGCACAAGTTGTGATTTTTGCAGTGCACATGCATATTAGTGTCCTCTTTGATCGTGGGAAATTTGAACAACGGACGCATCTCCAATCCGAAGATATCAGCAAAAGATATTTTTTTTCTAAGATAAGATTTCACTTCACCATGCACACTCCACGATGAATAGCGTATTATCCTATGTGACTGTTAAACGTAACTGGTATCATCAAGAACGTTATTCTGTTCCCTAAAAACTGGCATATTTCATGGCATTGTGTCATGCAAGGTCATTGCAAAATCTAGAGAAATGTGCGAGGTGGCCAGCGGGGTAAGTTGAGACACATGTTTTTTTTACAGTCTATGGTCTCAACTAAGAGTTCTAATAGGAAACACTGTTTAGTTGTTCAGTGTTATGATAACAGTTTAAACGTCGTAATTAGCCAGCATAGGACGCAAATGAAAATAAAATTTGATATTTGTGATATTTAAACTGTGTATTATTAATGAATATATTAAATATATTGTTCCTGTTTTATATATTTTAACCAGTGCTAATTTAAATAAAATTAATGAATGTAGTAAAACTCAGCGTGGGTGTAGGAAGAAGAAGATAGGGTCGGCTGAATTGGGACTCGCACTTTATTTAGAAATAAAAATAAAGAAAACAAAAGGTGCGCTCGTGCGCCTTCACCGTAGTGAAACACTACAGCAATATATAAACACTCTGCCCGCTGTACCAGCTCACGCTGTATGTCTCCAACTCTTTCCACTCAGTCCGTTTGCCAGTGCGTGCTGCGGGTCGCGTGCGAGTCCCAGCTCTCTCTTCCCGCTCTCTCATTCCCGGCAGCTTATATGCGGTCTCCACGCCAATCACTGCAATCAGACACAGGTGTTCATCATCTGCACTTGACCTACTTACTCACCGCACAGCTCGCTGACTCGTCTCTCGCTACAGACTTCGCAAAACCACGCCCCCCTCGCCACAATGAATTTAAATGGATTAATACCACATATCGGTAAAGTTGAGACAAAAAGCACCTTATTTTTATGAGCTAATTGTGGAAAATATAAACTACTTATGGGTATTATTGATTGATAATATCTTAGTCTACAAGCAAATGAAATGTCATGTGGCATGTCATGTAGAAATTCACTTCTTTTCAGTATCTATTTATGTGTGAAAAATCAAAACGCAAAAAGTGTCTCAACTGTACTCAGTCTACCTAATTGACAAACAATACTTTTTTTTTAAGCTTGAAGATTTATCATCCAGTTATGTAGTTAAAATTTGCTTTACTTACCCAACCAGCTTGTTGGTTTAAAATGGTATTATCCATGTTTTAAAGGTTCTTCGGGAGAATGCGAACAATGTCCATTATCACCTGTTCTCAAACCAGGGCAAGCCAGCTTGGTAATTCTGTGACTGCCATCTAGTGGTAGCTGCCTGCCTTGCCTTTCAGTTGAGTATGGATCATCAAAGCTGAAAATGCGGAAAGCAAGTCTCAAAAACCAAATGAACCGAACAGGATTTACTCGAACATGGAATCAAAAAATGCACGCGTGCCGCCTGATCCAGAAATTCACGGATTCCTTTTTGCACGCGGAAATTGTTACACTTTAATACAAAGTAGAACATTTATACTCACGAACATGACTTTATTTGTACAAATTGCTGCACATTTATGTAATTCTTAAAGGGGTCACATAATGCCATTTTCATACAAGTTAATTTGATTCTTTAGGGTCTAAATGAAAAGTTTGTAATATACTTTAATTAAAAAATTTCGTTAGTATTGTAAGAAAACACTAATTTTACCTGGTCAAAAACAGCTCTGTTTTCAGCACGCCATTTCAGTGCATATGCCTTTAAATGATCATTAGCTTTGCTCACTCCGCCCCTCTGTTCTGCGGGCGTTCATAACAGTGTTATGACCACACCGCACGTGGAGTGTTTCCTTGACAACAGTTGAGGGAAAAAAATGGCAGCTGGAGTCTCTGAGGAGGACACATCTGTGCAACCGTATCAGTTTGAACCGGAGTCGGAACAAGATGATGGCCCGAAGAAGTTCGACAATTAAGGCTCGAACATGACGTTTCTGAATGGTTGGTAATTATATTGTCACTTTGATCTATCTTTGTGTACTGGCAGGGTAGAGTAACTTAGTGAGATGAACGAACGCTATGTGTTTACTGATGTAAGTTATACGTACTCAGTTTGTAATAACACAATAATCACAACGCGTTGTTCATTATAAACGTGGGATTATGAATTATATTGAGAACGTCGTACATAGAAAACATGCCGGTATGTATCCTGAGTCTAAACCTTAGCCGCATTCATCATGAAACGATTTGCAAAGATTAATATAAAGGTTAATAAAATTTTACACTTACTTTTTCTGGAGGTTCAGCAGGGAGACATGAATAGTTGGTAACGATTCTTTTTTCAGGAGCAGCTTCTTATCAAAATCAGCTTTATAAGTTACTTCCTTCGTTCATAAAGCAGTCTGGTGAGAAAAGATTTGCGAATCATGCAAACATGAAAGCATTGACGTTACTCGTGGGGAATATTCCCTTCGAAAACAAAACTCAGCCACTGTGTCTTCAGCGGTTCGGATTTAGGAACATCAAAATTACTGCTGTGTTCGTTATTACACCCAAGAACAGAACACCACAATCGCTTAGACGCCATTCTGCTCCAGCGTATCAACAATGACGGACTATGATGACTGACAGCTCGCTCAGGGCAGGGATCTGTTGAAACGCTGCTGTCAATCAACAGTCTTGGGCGGGGCGTCCGATTTAGTGACGTCACAAAATCGAACGGCTCAATTTGGGGCAGGGGAAAACATATAAGGAGATTAAAACAAAAACACTGGATAGATTTTTATCATTATATGATGGTCGTGTACAGGCACTGCCAACACACATTTCAGTACAATAAACTTGAAAAAGTGCATGTACCATTATATGACCCCTTTAATTCTACAGACACCGGCTGAAAAGCATTTGTTTCATTGTATAGTGACACACATTTATGAATCGTGTTTGTTCGTAAATGAACCCTAACTCGATGTTTTTGAAACCAGCCGAGGAAATAGAGATTATTGAAATTGTTAGCAAATGTAAGAATAAAAAGTCAACAGACTGGAATGATATTGATATGGTTATAATGAAGGATGTCATTGGTGCAATTGTTATACCGTTAACTTATATTTATAATTTGTCTTTCAAAACAGGTGTATTCCCAAGCAAAATGAAAATTGCTTAAGTCATACCATTATATAAAGCTGGAGAGAGAAATCAATTCACGAATTACAGGCCAGTGTCTTCACTTTTGCAGTTCTCGAAAATATTAGAAAAATTGTATGTAATTAGATTGGATAATTTCATTGAGAAGCATGAATTGTTAGTTTATAGTCAGTATGGATTCAGGTCAAACAGATCTACATCAAGGGCGTTAATGGAGTTAATTGAAGACATTACCAGTGCTATAGATAACAAGAAATATGCAGTGGGAGTATTTGTGACCCGTCACAGAAACCAGGGACACAAGTCGGCAGCACAACTTTCGAGCAAAATGAGAAAGAAGAGTTTTTTTTCAAAATTGGTGATTTTCAATTTTTTGGAGAATCTGTTAATTGAAATCACGAAGAAGCCTCTCCATGTTTGAGATAGCAGTATTGGTATATTTAAAAGCTAACATTTTGAGGTTGAAATCGGCTTGTTTTCGAAGATTCTAGCATGCAGTAGGGGCGTGGCGTGTCATTGTCTGTGTGTACTTCCATACTGAATAACCCGGCGCTTTTGCCCCCGCCCTCCAAGTCAACCACATGGCTACTTATTATGCTGTGCTCTGGCCAGCTCTCTCTGATATCAAAATTCAATGAAGATGGATGCCGCAAAGATTGTCGCAGACGAGATGAACCGTCTGGCAGTTACACCGAAAATGTTTTCGCCGCACTTCGTGGGCTCGGGAAACTGAACCGGAGGTATGGGCGCAGCGCGCTCGCCCTCAGTGCTTCAATACGGCGGCTCGGCTCGCTGACAGCGGTGGCTGGCTGTTTCATATGTGACGGAGAATCAAAATAGAGGATGCAGTTAAGACCTTTGCTGCTGCGATGAAGGCCTGCCGTGCGTGTTTCTGAAATGTAAGTTAAGCTTCATTTGCTCTTTAGTCGTTATTTAAGATGCTGAACCTGCTGATGATATAATGTGCTTGCGGACATTTCATTTGTGTGTGTATACGCACATAAGAAAGTGGTGTAAATAGATTTGCAACAGTAATTTGAGGAGGTGAAATGTGATTATTTGGAAAATTGCAGAAATGACTGCTTAAAGAAAAATGCCAGCAGGCATTTGCCTCCTACATAAACTTTAATATTGTTGACATTTTGGGCACACGAGCGTTGCGCACTATTTGCGCTATATGTAGGCCTATGGCTTATTGGTCTTTGTTTGTTGTTGTTGGTTTTGCGTTATATGTATATGGCATATTGGTCTTTGTGTGTTGTTGCTGGTTTTGCGTTATACTGTATGTATATGGCATATTGGCCTTTGTGTGTTGTTGCTGGTTTTGCGTTATATGCAGGCTATATGGCATATTGGTATTTGTGTGTTGTTGCTGGTTTTGCGTTATATGTAAATGGCATATTGGTCTTTATGTGTTGTTGCTGGTTTCGCGTTATATGCAGGCTATATGGCATTATTGGTCTTTGTGTGTTGTTGCTGGTACGTTGCAAATAGAGGGGCAGCACAATTGTTTTTCGCCTAGTGCGGCAGAAGTGCACTCATTCAAAGTGTAAAAAAAGCTGTAAAGCACATGGAGGAGCTTTACAGGGGGTATGGCTTATCTAAATGAGATGTAAATGAGCCCTATTGTCACCCCCAGCAGCAGAGACAGGTGAGAACTGCACAATCTTTTAGAGCTCGTTTTCTCCTCTTTGAGCTTTTTTAAGTGCCTACTTTAAAATGGCCACAACTTCTCCAAATATTATCAGATTTCCACATGTTACACATCGTTGGAAAGCTTGGATATTACACTCTCAGAATCTATGAATAACTCAAAATGCCCCAGAACCGACTTGTGTCCCTAGTTTCCGTGACTGGTCACATTTATTGATTTAAAAAAAAAATCGATCATTGTTTGTTAATCAATAAACTGAAAAAGTATTGTATCAGAGGAGTTGTATTAGATTGCATGGAAAGCTAAATGGGTAACAGACTTCAATTTGTTCAGATAGGGGATTAAAGATCTGAGTGCTTGGGTATCACCTGTGGAGTACCACAGGGGTCCATATTGGGACCCCAATTTTATTTATTATTAAGACCTAAACCACTGCAAAGATTCAGAAGACATTTTAAATAGATTTAATTTTTTTAGTAGAATACTGTGATTAACAGTCTCAAAGGCCTTTTTTAGGTCCATGAACACTGCCCCGACAACATTTCCTTCATCCAGTGATTTTCTTAATTTTGTCGATTAAATAACAGTTTGCTGTTTCGGTGGAATATTTGTCTTTAAATCCAAACTGCAGTGGATAAAGCAACTGGTTGGACTCTAAATGTTCCGCTAATTGCTCAGCAACAATCCAAAACTTTGAGACTACAGGAAGGATAGCAATATGCCTATAATTGCTTGCTATATCCTTATCACCCGATTTGTAGATCGGTGTAGTTATTGCTGTTTTACAGCTCTCTGGGAACATTTTTGTTTGTATTGACAAATTTATTAAATAAGTAATTGGCTCTAAAAGGCAGCTTTCATATCTCTTAATTAGTGCAGCGTGTATGTTGTGTATGTCCTTAGACATGGAGTTGCTCAGGTTTACAATTACCTTTTTAACTTTATCACAGGATTCCTCTTTAATACAGAAGAAGTCAATGTGAGCATTGTCAAACTCTTCAAGAAATGACTTGGTATATTTAAAATTACTTGCTAATTCTTGTACGGAATTAATAAAAAAAGTATTAAAAACATTTGTAATAGCCCTTATTACTATGAATCAGATCCAGACCATCTTTAAGACCGTTTATTTGTAAGTGTTTGTGTCTACTTGAATTTGTTATTCTATTTATATGTTGCCACAATTTAGAACTATTTCCACCAGCTTCTTCGATTAGTTTAGAAAAATAGTTAGTCTTGAGCTTTCGCAACTGTGATACTACTTTGTTCCTCAAGCTTGTATAAATAAGGTGATCAGTATTCATTTTTGTTATTAAAGACTTTTTAAGGGCAATATCTCGCCTTTTATTGATCTGAAGGATGTCACTATTAAACCATGGAAGAGAGTATTTCTTTCTTTTTTTTTTCCAGGTTTTTGTAGATTTACTTATTAGGTCCCCTAACACAGTTAAAATTACTTGCACTGTGGTTTAGATCTGTTTCTTTATTTACCCTTTCCCAATTAACTTCCTTTAAGTCATGTTCAAAATTTGCTTCTTTGGACTTAGGTATTCCTGTTGATATGGTTGGATTTTCTGTTTTGTTATGGTGAAGTAAACGTTTTTTTGTTAGTTTTCTCACTATCAGTGTCATCTTATGATCTGAAAGGCCAGTGATGAGATATATGTTTTTGTTACTTTCTCTGGCCTATTAGTAAAAATCAGGTCAATAAGAGTTTCACTCTTCCTAGTGATCCGATTAAGTAAAAGTACAGATTAATTGTCAGGATACTGGCACAGAGACAGAGGCAAGTGAATTCAAACGTGAGTTTATTTACAGTGAATCAAGTGCAAAAGTGAGCAAGCAAAGTTCAGGTGAAGATTCGGTGATGATCACTACGTGTAGGGCAGATTCCAGGTGAGCAGATCATCCTTAAATTAGTTGAATTCAAGCAATCACAGTTCATTAATACTTGTCTTTTTCTCTTTTAGATGCAACCACGGGCAAGTAGAACTCAGCGGGAATACCGGACACTCAGATGAATACCAGGTCTCGGGAAACATGGAATCAGACAGGACTTCTGGAGACAGTGGGACAAGTAGTGATGTGTCCTCCCGTATCGAGGCTTCGAAGCGTGTGTCGAGTAATCCGGGATGATTTCTGTGAAGCGCGTATCGAGGCTTGTGTCGGTGACGTATGTGGTGACGTTTGAAGCCTCGCGAGCCGCCTGTACCACGTGACTGCTTCAGGAAGTGGTTCGCGGTTTGGCGGTCTATTTGAAATATAAGGGCCAGCAAAATGCAATGGATTCCCCCTCACATTTTGTGGACTTGGGACTTTGCGAGTTTGTTAGCGATCTATTCAAGCTTATTTTTTTTGCGATGGAACCATGCGATGTCATTATAATCACACTGCACGTTATACATTTATTGTCCACTTGATGGCACAATAGAGCAAATGAAACACCATGAAGCTTCGGCACACGAGTGAACCAATTGGATGGAACGCTTCAATGCTTTATGAAGCTTCATCTCGCCATCACTAGGGACAAGGACACAGTGGTTAGTATTTCACAGGTGAGTATACGTTACTCGGTGGTTTCTGGATGACTCAGCGGCTTCGGGAGGCAATGGGTTATGGTCTATTCCTGTTGGAGGCTTGACAAAGACTGAGGCTGTGGTGAGTGTTTTTATGCTGAGGCTTGCTGATTGTGAACAGGTGCGGGTGATTATACTCAGGGGAGAGTAATTGCAGGTGCGCCAAAGAGGATTCTGGGGAATGTAGTGCAAAGATAGACGGTGAACCGTGACATTAATAATGCTAAAGTAGAAAGAGTGTACGAAAATGTATTTTTGGGTGTGATTCTGGATGACAAAATCTGTTGGAAACCCCATATCAAATATGTTAGAACAAAAAAAGCAAAGAGTATTGAAGTAATGGGGAAAGCAAGGCATGTATTGAGTAAAAAAGCACTTTATATTTGTATTGTCCATTGTGTTGCCTTACTTAAATTATTGTGTAGAAGTACAGTATAGGGCAACACCTACAAAACCACAATACAAACATTAAGTACTGTACAATACAAAAAAGAGCAATTAGGTTAGTAAATAAAGTAGGATACCATGAGCATACCAGTTTATTGTATTTAAAATTGCACACTCTAAAGTTTAATGATCTGGTTAAATTTAGGACTGCACAATTAATCTATAAAGCAATAAATAAACAGTTGCCTGGAAACATACAAAAACTATTCACAGATAAGGATGGGGGTTATTACTTGAGAGGGGATTTAAATTTGAGACAACACAGGATTCGGACAAAGCTCAAAAGTAGGTGTATTTCTATTTGTGGGGTGCTTGTGTGGAATGGTCTGAATAATTCGATCAAACAAAGTGTTAACATGTTGCAATTAAAAAAAAAAGGTATAAATGTTTTATATTTGATAAGTACAGAAGTGGTGAGGGCGAATGAAAACTCATAACTTGTAAAGCATGCTTGATAATGGTTTCTGTTTATGCTTCTTTATCTTAATTTCAGGATAAAGCATTAGTTAATTTAGTAGTTTTTTTTCTCTATTATCTTAAACGTTATGTTGGATCTTGTTCGTTTGTGATTTGGTTTGGGTAGTTACTGGGGGTAGGTCCTGATAAGCCCAGGGCTTCTACCTATCCAATTTCGAACAGGTTGATTATTATGCTATATATATAATTAATATTCTTTTTTTTTTTGTGGTTATTCTTTTTTTTCTTTTTTCTTTGGATATTCCATACGTATCGCTGTCTTTTTTATTTTTTATTATTTTCTATTTTAATTGTTGTTCGAAATAAAGATTTCATTAATTCAAAAAACTGTCATAGCACTTGTATATTGTTGTCCTATTTTTAGTTTCACTGCTTCTATTGTTCTCTTCATTTGTAAGTCGCTTTGGATAAAACCGTCTGCTAAATGATTTAATATTAATGTAAATGTTACAATATTTAATAAGTAATTGATGTGCACTCCTCAGCACAGTGAAAGTCTCTTTGCTTAATAATTAAGTGCATAAAATATGAGAAATACATTACTATATTTCTATATGTGTGTGTATATACTGCATAAGTAAATATATGTTCAATATATTTATACACATGCAGCACCATATCTATATGTTATTAGTGTATTACGTCTGTGCATGATTTTAAAGCAAGTTCTGGCCAAATACATTTTGTCCGTAATATGGACGTCATATGGTGTGACACTGCAATTTATTTGAACGGGCAATAATTTAGACGTCTTAATGATGAAGAGGTCCACACTCAAACAAGAAGTTGCAGTGTGATCTCTGAGTGTTCAGGGGGCGTGTTTTCTCTCGTGTCACTGTGTTGTTGTTTGCTGTTAGCCTCCTCGATTGTTTTTTCTTTTATTTCTCTAAGTTTGTATTACTTGATTTATTTTGGTGCGTGACTTGGCCGTACAACATCGATCTTCCCAGACACAATGAGAAGGGATAGTTAGTCTGTCACGTGATCTACATAATACAACACGTTAGAGTTTGTGTTTGTTTATATACATCAGGTAAGGAGCGGATGCTACCTCATGTATTTATGTTTTGTTATTTAGTGTAGTTTTGCCGGAAAATTGTTTATTTTCGTGTATTTCTTTGATAGTTTAGGAATATCAAAGGGGTCAAGATTAGAGGGTTCCCTTTCGAGGGAACTCGCACTGCGTCGTTGAAAACGACTCTTTGGGGACGCTCCCTAAGCGTGCGCCTCTGAAGTATGAATGAAACTAATCCAATCCTGATTGGTGTTGCGTCGTGACGTAACATGTGACGGCATAACCGGATGTATAAAAACGGCGCTGATGCAAACACATACCAGCTTTCGCTCTTCAGCAAGCGCTATCTGTTGAAAACTGTCTGTCTTATTTGGTGTTGTATTGTCTGTTTGAAAGTGAAAGTATGGCGAGTGAGCAATTCACTAGATGTGTGCACCCCTGTCCTAGATTTATCACGGGTGGGGACACGCATCCACTATGTGTGAATTGTTTGGGAGTGCAGCACGCACAGGCAGCTCTCGAGGGAGCTGCCTGTGATCCCTGTACACATTGTGAAGCACTCCCATTGAGAGTGCTGCGCTCCCGCTTGGCTGTTTTTGATAAAGATGGCCAAGCTCGCGATCCTTGCGGTTCAGGTCCCGCGTCCGTTGAGGCGGCGCGGAGGCTTAGATCGTGGGGATCGCAAAAGGATCTCGCAGATGAGAACGAGACTGCTGAGGCACTTTCTCGTGCATCATCTGTGGATTCTATAACACTCGCTCATGATGCAGAAGCCCGCGCTGCGGCTTCTTCTGCCCGTGACGAGTGCCCGGTGCTTGAACTATCCGCTTCCGAGGAAGTGGATGTGATCAGCATCGGGAGCGGGGAAAATGAGTCACACTCGCCGACTCATGTTCCCGCGTATGAGGAGTTAGTGGAGGTTGTGACGCGTGCTGTGGCCAGACTCAATATTAGTTGGCCACAAGATAAGCAGGATGATTCTCGTCAGAGCAAGTTAGACGAGAGATTCCTGCAGCATCGCTCACAGCCTCAGCGCCGGGGCTTGCCTTTTTCCCCGGATCTTCATTAAGAGATCTCGAGATCCTGGGAAAAGCCCCACTCATCTCGTATTTCATCACCTACGTTATGTGATTATAGTAATGTGGTGGGTGCGAGAGAGTCGGGGTATGGCAAGATGCCGCGGGTGGAGGAAGCTTTAGCGAGCTATCTTTCTCCCGAAGCGGCATCTTCGCTTAAAGCCCCGGCGCTGCCCAGCAAACCATGCAGGGACACTTCTGCGATGGTGGGCAGGGCTTATATGGCGTCTGGTCGGGCTGGTGCGTCCCTGCACTCTATGGCAATCTTGCAGGCGTACCAGGCCGATATCCTAAAAGACCTAGATGAGGGTGAGGGCCCAACACCCGAAGATATTGCGGAACTTAGAAGAGCAACTGATTTATCTCTCCGAGCCACTAGGGAGACGGCCCGTGCTATTGGCCGCTCCATGGCAGCTTTGGTGGCCACAGAGAGGCATCTATGGCTTAATCTGTCCGGTATTAAGGATAAGGACAGATCATTTTTGTTGGATGCCCCGTTATCGCCTTCTGGCCTGTTCGGCGACGCAGTAAACACCGTTGTCGACAGGTTTCAGGAGGCGAAAAAACAGTCAGCAGCTTTTCAGCAGTATCTTCCTCGCCGATCTAGATCTAGGTCTAGGAGGGCTGGTCCAAGTGGCCAGCCTCAGCCGTCAGCCAGCTCCTCCCATCGCCTGGAGCAAAAGGAGAGCGTTTCCTCTCGAGCCCCTCCCTCGGGAGCTTGGCAACAGAGGAAACGTTCTCACTCTAAATCCTCTGGCCAGAAGGGCGACTTGAGGGCCGTCATTCAGGCAAAGAGGGCTTCAGGAAAGAGGTCCTAGCCAATCTGGTAGGACCTCTGAGGGCTGTCCCCCCCGTGAGGGAGCAACCGAGGTTGTTTTCACAACGGAGCCCTCTGGAAAGAGATGTTGTCCCGCCGTCCTGGACGCTTCGGGTCGCATCGATTTCCAGCGAACGCACACCGTGGCGTTCGCCCCAAAAGCTTGCAAGAGAGCACCGACTATGGTCACAAAATCGTTCTTGTCCGCTTCCTGCCAGTTCGCTGTGTCAGAGGGTCGAGAACAGTGCTCGAGAAACACCCGAGGCCAGTCTCGAGAGGCTGGTTCCCTTAGTAAATTTTGTAGAGGGGTGGCGCCTTCTTCCAAATATTTCTCTATGGGTCCTGAATATAATAGAAAAAGGATACAGACTGCAGTTTGGTCACCGACCTCCCAGGTTTGCAGGGGTGGTGCCGACTACAGTGGTTCCAGAAAAGGCTCGGGTCATGGAACAAGAAGTACAGGCTCTCCTGGTCAAAGGGGCTATAGAAATTGTTCCCCCACCAGACAGAGAGTCCGGGTTTTACAGCCGATACTTTATAGTTCCAAAGAAGGATGGCGGGCTAAGGCCGATTTTGGATCTAAGGCAGTTGAATCGGTCTCTGAGGAGATTCAGGTTCAAAATGCTTACGATTCCCATCATTGTGAATCAAATCAGGTCCGAGGACTGGTTTGTCACGATAGACCTAAAAGACGCCTATTTTCATGTCTCCATCCTTCCGTGTCACAGGAGCAGGGACGTGCACAGGGGGGTTGCTCAGGTTGCCCGGGCAACTGCCCATATGCCCTTCTCGACTCAAGTTGCCCTTCCGAGGAAAAAAAAAAATCGTACAATGGCTGCAGAATTTCACATAGGCCTAGATACATTTTTTATTTTTATTTTTTTAAATCGCAAAGCCTCATTCACTTCCATTCGTGCACCGAACTTGAAAGTCAGTAAGGTAAGGGCAAACTGTTTACGTGGCTGCAGCGCTGCACGCGACCGGTGCGTAAGACCCCACAAATTACTTAAGGCCCCGCCTCCATCTCGTGTCATAGCGTGTCAATTAATGTGTACAACATCCATGACAAAATGAAGCGAAACTATCCTTCTGGTCACGAAAAGAGGAAGAAGAAAAAACCCATGAGAGTGAATTGCGGGAACAACAATCAGGTAAACTTGTGTTCTCTCCTCTCTAAGTTTGATGTCAGCAAAGTTTGATGTTTTTCGGTCTTGCTAACCTAGCTGGGCAGGCAGTGCATCTCTTGCATCACTTTGTGCCTGACAAAAGTGAGAGTAAAATAAAAATTTTTATTACGTTTGTTTTTGATAAACGACAAAGTGCAACGGTGTTTGTTTACTGCAGCTCGGAAAACATAACCGCGTCGCGTGTGTTATCGTGCGTTCATATGCGCGTGCACGAAATGAAACTCGCATTTTTCAAGCAGAAATATGTGGAGACCAGACATATTGTACAATACATGCACGTGAATGATGGCACTCCCAATCAAAGTCACATTTATAAAACAAGAAACTGATTATCTAGTCTCAGTGTAGTTAAAAACTCTAAACAACTGCACTAATTATGCAAGATGGAAAGCAATGTATTGACAATTTGACATTGATTGACTATTGATTTATAGGCTATATTGAATTTAAAATGTTGATTAGCTGGACATACTGGTCAATATGGATGCACATCCCTCAGTAAATAATAACCATAAATCAAGAATTGCTTCAACATGCATAATAATAAATAAATAAAAATCATACTGATGCAGAAAATACCCAGGCTGTAGAGAGAACCAAAGTTAATCCCAAAAGCCAAAGCTCAGGGTTATAATTTATTATTTTCTTCTTATTTATGTTTACGTTAATATTCACTTGTTATGTTAACATTCTATAGAAAATACTCTATTCAATAAATATTGTTTATTTGAACCTCATTCTGTTCTATATTGTTGTACTTATTCTTTGACTGTTTTGTTTCAAGGAGGGAGGATTGTATTGGGAGCACTGAAGTGTCAGGTGTGATTGTGTGGCAATGGCAAATGGTTTACATAGCTCACGGCGTCACAGGTCAGGTAGAGGGCCCCTTTTGCTTAGGGCCCCAGGGGGAGTTCAGGATCGGCCCTGGGTTTAGCAGTCGATTCTGTTGCCTACCGGAATTCCTGTTCCCTTTACGCAATCATACTACAAATCATGCGTAGTTGCCAGTAGCCTACCATCAGAACTGAATACGAGCAATAAGCACAACTGAATGTAGGGGAAGCCCTTTTTTCAGGTCAGAGCAACTGCCCCTCATAATTCCTGTGCACGTCCCTGCACAGGAGGTTCCTAAGGTTTGCTTTCGGGGGCGAAGCATATCAGTGTCGGGTTCTTCCGTTCGGCCTAGCACTCTCTCCCCGCACGTTCACGAAGTGTATGGATGCAGCTCTGGCTCCATTAAGACTTCAGGGCATCCGTATACTGAATTATATCGATGACTGGCTCATATTGGCCCAGTCTCGGGAAATGGCGGTTCGGCATCGAGATGTCGTCCTTGGCCACATTCAGGAATTGGGGTTGAGACTCAACACGAAAAAAAGCGTGTTGGAACCAGCTCAGAAAACAACGTTTTTGGGCGTGGTATGGAATTCGGTTACGATGCGGGCACACATGTCTCCCGCACGAATCGAGTCCATCCTGACAATGGTTTCTGGGATAAAGCTAGGCCAGCCCATCACTGTGAAGAGGTTTCAAAGGATGCTGGGCCTCATGGCAGCGGCATCCAACATTATACCTTTGGGCCTTCTACATATGAGGCCCCTCCAGTGGTGGCTGAAAGCCAAGGGGTTTTCCCCCAAGGGGAATCCATTTCGTATAATCAGAGTAACGCGCAGATGCCTTCGTTCTCTATTAATATGGAAGAAACCTTGGTTCCTGTCCCAAGGGCCAGTGTTAGGAGCGTCGTGTCGCCGGAAAACCGTTTCGACAGACGCCTCCCTCACTGGCTGGGGCGCGGTCATGGACGGCCGCTTTGCCAGGGGTCTGTGGCAGGACCATCATCATTCTTGGCATATAAATTGCCTGGAGATGTTGGCTGTGTTCAGGGCTCTGAGGAGCTTCCTTCCAGACATCAAGGGTTACCATGTCCTAGTACGATCGGACAATACATCAGTGGTAGCTTATCTGAACCGACAAGGGGGACTCGGATCGCGCCCTCTATCCAGATTGGCGCATCAGATTATTCTTTGGTCCCAGGGGAAAATATTGTCTATCAGAGCAATATATGTCCCGGGGGTTCAGAATCGGGGAGCAGACATCCTGTCGAGGCAGGGGCTGAGGCCCGGGGAGTGGAGACTTCACCCAGAGGTGGTGAAGCTAATATGGCAGAGGTTCGGACCTATGGAAGTGGATCTATTCGCGTCTCAAGAGACGTCCCACTGTCCCCTTTGGTTTTCCCTCACCCATCCAGCCCCGCTGGGGTTGGATGCCATGGTACAGGCTTGGCCGAGGCTTCGCCTGTATGCTTTTCCCCCCGTTGCTCTGCTTCCGGGAGTCCTAGAGAGGGTCCGTCAGGAGGGCATCAGTCTTCTTCTGGTAGCCCCGTTGTGGCCGGCCCGAGTATGGTTTTCAGACATCGTATCACTCCTGATAGACTCGCCGTGGCAGATTCCTCTGAGGAGGGATCTGTTGTCTCAGGCGGAGGGCACAGTTTTCCACCCTCGCCCAGAGTTGTGGAAGCTGTGGGTCTGGCCCCTGAGGGGGTCCAGTACTTAAATGCTGGGTTATCAGAGGGGGTGGTTGATACCATACTTAACTCTAGGGCTCCGTCTACTAGGAGATTGTATGGCCCCAAGTGGAATGTTTTTGCCACTTGGTGTAGAGAACATGAGCTAGATCCAGTTAACTGCCCGGTGGCTTCAGTTCTGGAGTTTCTCCAAAATCGCTTCTCTGCGGGTCTCTCCCCATCCACGCTTAAAGTGTACGTAGCTGCCATTGCGGCTTTCCATGCACAACTGGGCGATGGGCCTTTGGGGAGGCACCAACTGGTTGTACGTTTTCTCCGTGGTACATGGAGGATGAGACCGACAACCAGGTCCAGGGTTCCCTCCTGGGACCTGGCAGTGGTTCTCGAGGGGTTATCCCTTGCCCCCTTCGAACCTCTTCAGTCGGCGTCACCCAAGGATCTGACTTTCAAGATGGCATTCCTCTTAGCCATTACTTCCCTTAAGAGGGTGGGAGATCTCCAAGCCCTGGCAGTAACGCCAGCTTGCTTGGAGTTTGCCCCTGGCGGAGTTAAGGTAATTTTGAACCCAAGACCGGGCTATGTGCCTAAGGTGCCTTCTAATGTGGCACGGTCTACAGTCCTTCAGGCTTTTCATCCTCCACCTCATGTGTCGGCAGAGGAAGAGAGGCTCCATTTGCTCTGTCCTGTCAGAGCGTTGAGCATTTACCTTGAGAGGTCCTCTTCCTGGAGGAGGTCGGACCAGCTATTGGTGTGTTTTGGGTCACCTAAAAAGGGGCTCCCTGCGTCCAAACAAACTATTAGTAATTGGATTGTTCAGGCTATTACCGAGGCCTACAAGGTGCGCAATATGCCTTCACCTTTGGCCGTTAGGGCTCACTCGACTAGAGGCATGGCTTCCTCTAGGGCTCTCCAACTGGGCGTGCCTCTTCAGGAGATCTGTGAGGCAGCCGGTTGGGCTACCCCGCACACCTTTATCAGGTTTTATGGTCTGCACCTCCCTAGTACGCCTGGTGCGCGAGTGCTCTCGTCCTAGTTTTGTGCCTGTTTCAGTTTCACTTTAGGGCGGGCCTTGTTCCGGTGCGTGGCATAGTGGGCATTCGTTCCCCAAAGAGTCGTTTTCAACGACGCAGTGCGAGTTCCCTCGAAAGGGAACGTCTCGGGTTATGACTATAACCCTTGTTCCCTGAGAAGGGAACGAGACACTGCGTCGTCCTGCCACGCCCCTAGAGGCCGTAGAGCGTCTTGCTTCATCGCGAGGCTGGTATGTGTTTGCATCAGCGCCGTTTTTATACATCCGGTTATGCCGTCACATGTTACGTCACGACGCAACACCAATCAGGATTGGATTAGTTTCATTCATACTTCAGAGGCGCACGCTTAGGGAGCGTCCCCAAAGAGTCGTTTTCAACGACGCAGTGTCTCGTTCCCTTCTCAGGGAACAAGGGTTATAGTCATAACCCGAGACGTTTTGTTATGTTTATTTCTTTGCTTTAGCACCGCTCATTGTCCCTTTCTCCTGTGTTCTACGTTTTGTCTTATCATTTGTGTATATTCTGTAAATATTTATTGCTTCACTTTCAAACTGTAAAACCATCGGGTTACTATTACGACCTACTAAAAAGCATTCAAAGAAATCTGTCTCTGTCTGATTAATCTCAACGCAGGTTATTATCAGTAACTGAACCTATTTTCTTTTTTTTGTTATTTATTTAACTAAATGTAATACTTATATGTTACTTTCTCTATTGATTCTAGATTTATTAATGGGGAGATGTAACATAATTCCTTTCAGGAAGGTCAAGAGGTGAGTCCTCCTGACTATTTCATTTTTAATTAAAAATCTCTGTATCTGATATGCTCACTAGTGGTCAATGTTTTGTGTCTTATGGTGTGACATTATTTAGATAAAAATTAAATTTTCTTTACAAATTTTACTTTTAATTCTTAAAAATCATTTCTGCCATGTGGCAATTAGCATGCTAAGTATAAGCTAGATGTATTTAGCTAACCAAGAGATTACCTTAACTGAACAAAACGTCACATGGTGTGACTGTTTTTACAAGTCACACTATATGATATATTTGTCACACAATATTACATAGACCTTTTTTAATGATAAATAAATATATATTCAAAACATATTGAATTAATTTAATAGTGAACATTCAATTACCTAAGCATTTTATACTTAATTTAACCATCTTTCACTATATTTGCAATGCTTTGCATATTAAAAGATGCAATATTTTGTCTGTCAAGTACAGAGAGGACACAAAAATACAGGGAAAGACTCAATTCTGACCATGTAAGGAGAGAGGAGGTCCTGAGGGAAAAGTAGAGAGATCATGCCAGTTCACACAGAACAGACACCTATTATAGAGATGAAAGTCTATAGGCCACGACACAGTGTAACTTCAACACAGGATACTAGTATCAAGATGGTGAAGCTGAAAGGAACGAAAATATCTTAATTACATATTTTTCATTACCAGGTGTAAAGAGAAGAAACAAAAAGGAAAACTCACGGCATTCAGTGTGCAGTCTCTTCCTCCTTCAAGACAGGAGAAAATGAGAGAGATGTGGAGAGATGCACAAAATAAATACAGAAAAATAAGTGAATGCCATTCTGAACCTGACCCCTGATCTCTTGAAGCATCACTTAATGAAGATAATGCTGTGGCACCAACAAACAACAGCAGAATGATAAGCTGACGAAACAAATTAAAGGTGCATTGTGTAATATTTATGAGGATCTATTGAAAGAAATGCAATATAAGATCCATAACTGTGTTTTCAGTGGTGTATAAAGACCCTGCATAATGAATCGTTATGTTTTTATTACCTTAGAATGAGAAATTTACATCTCCATAACCGCAGGCTCCTTCTATGGAGGTCGACATATTGTGTCGTCATGTTTCTACCGTAGCCGACAGCTAACACACAGCGCTACAGAGCCTGTTTCCTCACTACCTCGAAAAAGAATTTCCCTTTCGTAGTCACTCCGAGTTACGTCGGAGTACGATGAATGGGGTTTCGCTTAGAAAGCCTATCGACTTCGAGTATTACAAAACGAGCCAATGGCAAAGAAATGCCATGGGTCTGCGGAATTTGCATAGCGTAACTCCGCCCTACCTCGTGGGTATAAAAGGAGGATGCTGGCAACATGCAGATATGTTTTCGCTTCGGAGCCAAGAGTATCTCTTCAATCCACAGCCATTCCTGACTTCACTCTACGAGACGAGCCATTCTCTGGTGTTGGTGTGACGGCGATCTAAAAGCGGCGAGTTCACATTGCCTGCTGATCTGTGCAGTGATCTGCCAGTGAGTGTGTTTTCCCTGCTCGCTTCAACATTGTGGAGTTTTTTCCTCTCACAAAAGAGCTTGCACGCGGCACGTCTTTTAATAGACGGCTCGCCCGTGCATTTCTGGTTGCGGTTGAGTAATTTCCGATTTTGATGGGCACATACTCTGCTCTGGATGCTTGGGATTGATCACGCTATGACTCTGCCCGCGGGAACATGACCATCGTGCCATTATGGTCGAGACTTAATGATCTCGTTTGAGAGAGAGTCCCCTCCTCCACACCCCGATCTAACACTCTCCATCTGAGGTGCTACTTCGGCTGGTGGCCAGGGTGACCTGAGGGTGTTGGTGTGGAACAAAGGCGCCGACTATGCGTCCGTGCCCCACGCCCCCCTCTTCATTGACGCATCCCGTGAACGATCACCCGTCTTCGGACCCCCCGCGGGTTTCCTTTGACGTTCCATAATCGGATCTGTTGTCCATCGCAGCATCACAGGGTGGGCAAGAATCTTCAGGAAGTGAAGATTTGACAGTGCTGCCACTTTCGGGTGTGCATATGGCATTTGCCGAGTCAGATCCTGAGATGACGGCCATGCTTTCCCGGGCCGCTGCGAGCATTGGACTAGAGTGGAACCTTCCACCCTGTCCTGTGCGCTCGCTGCTGCACAATTGGTTTTTGGGTGTGGCCACTGACACCTGTCGGAGTCCACTCCAATACCTTTCTTTCTGGATGTGCATCAGGAGATCTCGAAATCCTCGAAGATCCCTGTCTTCCAGCGATCCCTCGTTGATCTTCTCCGCCCTTCCTCCCCTCCACGGGGCCACTCTGTGGTTCACTTGACTCCGCTGGCACAGTTGTTGGGAGCCTGGCTAGAGCTTCCCAATCTGTTCCGCTGTATCGCGCGGACCATCGGCTCGGCTATGCGATTCAGTTCGCACGGTCTCCTCCCCGCCTCTGGGGAGTGTGCTCCACTATGGTCGGTGGCTATACCCCTATCATGAGAGCAGAGGTTGCTACCCTACTGGCGGCTCTTGGCTGGACGGTGTCAGCGGCGAGGGCTCTGGGCTGGACGGCGTCAGCGGCTAGGGCTCTGGGCTGGACGGGACCAGCGGTGAGGGCTCTGTGTCTATTAAATCTAACTCCATCGGATCCCGGACGGGGACCAGCGGGGGTGAAGGCTCTGTGCTGGACAGCACCAGCGGTGAAGGCTCTGTGCTGGACGGGACCAGCGGTGAAGGCTCTGTGCTGGACGGGACCAGCGGTGAAGGCTCTGTGCTGGACGGGACCAGCGGTGAAGGCTCTGTGCTGGACGGGACCAGCGGTGAAGGCTTTGTGCTGGACGGGACCAGCGGTGAAGGCTCTGTGCTGGACGGGACCAGCGGTGAAGGCTCTGTGCTGGACGGGACCAGCGGTGAAGGCTCTGTGCTGGAAGGGACCAGCGGTGAAGGCTCTGTGCTGGACGGGGCCAGCGGTGAAGGCTCTGTGCTGGACGGGGCCAGCGGTGAAGGCTCTGTGCTGGACGGGGCCAGCGGTGAAGGCTCTGTGCTGGACGGGGCCAGCGGTGAAGGCTCTGTGCTGGACGGGGCCAGCGGTGAAGGCTCTGTCCTGGGCGGGGCCAGCGGTGAAGGCTCTGTGCTGGACGGGGCCAGCGGTGAAGGCTCTGTCCTGGGCGGGGCCAGCGGTTAAGGTTCTGAGCTGGGCGGGGCCAGCGGTGAAGGCTCTGAGCTGGGCGGGGCCAGCGGTGAAGGCTCTGTGCTGGACGGGGCCAGCGGTGAAGGCTCTGTGCTTGGCGGGGCCAGCGGGGAAGGCTCTGAGCTTGGCGGGGCCAGCGGTGAAGGCTCTGAGCAGGACGGGATTAGCGGTGGAAGCTCTGGACTCGAACGAGACTCATTATTATGCCACAATGCCCACTGGACATACTTCTCGAAGTTCCCCCGAGGCCCATCTCCGGGTAGGCGTGCCTTGGTCTCAGCGTTGAGACCTGCCCGGAAGAACACACTGAGGCTGGTGTCATCATAATGAACGAATGGTACTAAGTTAAAATACCTCAGTGTGTGGTCCTCGAGGGACAGATCCTCCTGAGAGAGGAGAAGAATTTCCACCGCTGCAAACTCCATACTGTCTTGGTCGGTTCTTCTGTCACGGTGTGTGTGGGTTGACGAAGGACTCTAAAGTCATAAGCTCCAATTCAAATAGTTTACTTCAAAAAATTCTCACAGTTACAGATTGGCAGGAAGATGGGCAGGAACACTCATAACAACACCAAAACATTTACAAGAACCGACAAAGACGGACTGAACACAAGCAAACTAAATACAGGCACTGATGAACAAAAACCAGGTGACACAGATGAAAGTGATTAACAATACACAGGTGATGATGATGGACTAATGACAGTTGGCATGGAGATGGAGTGGCGGGAAAACAAAGGACATGTGACTAAAACAAGACAAACAGAAGATCAAAACAGACACAAACGTGACAAGCGCAGGATGGCTCTTCAAACTAAATAATGAACATCCATCGGTTCTCCGTTCTCCAGGACCCAACGTAAATCAAGCAATGACTTATTTAATGATTCTCCATCATTGATGTGTGATGAGCTCAGGATGAGAGCGTCTGAATATTCAGTTCAAAGTTCTGCAAGTTGACAGAGAATATTTTAGGCCGTTAAATAGGTGTTTTTTTCTCATCTCATCTCCTTCCTTCAGGCCTCCATAGCTGAGACTTCTGGAAATTATTCTAAACTGCTTTTCACAATATGCATTATAGATCACAAGAGCCGCTCTGTGCGTCCAGACAGAAAAGTATTAAAGGATGATAAAAGGGAAGCGCTTCCCATTAATTGTGCTACATGTTCTGATTTTATACATCTATTTAAGATTTCTAAGCCTCCCGGCTCAAAACTGCCTCTGTATGTTTTAATTTTTTTTTTTTAAATTTATTCCACCAATAGTGATAGTTTTGATCACAAGAATCACATGTGCTTCAGGGTTCTTCAGTTCTGCTAAACCCTCATTAATCACACCTAAACCTGAACCTGTTAATCAAGAGTTTAGGATGAGGAAACTGGAAAACCCGACTGTGTGTCATTTTACAACACTGTTTATCAGTTCACAATCAAATAATATTACTTCATGGTGATTTTGCTTTATAACAGGTGTGTGTGTGTGTGTGTGTGTGTGTGTGTGTGTGTGTGTGTGTGTGTGTGTGTGTGTGTGTGTGTGTGTGTGTGTGTGTGTGTTTGTGTTTTGCCTTCATTAGCATTAGTCAGTCATTCAGGACTGCAGGCGAATAACGAAGTAAGAGAACCTCAAGAGAAAAACCTGATTCTTCTGAGGGATTGCATGAGGGATGCATTTCGCAAAGTTGACAGTCCACCCAGAATTATTAATGATAGTAATTAATAGATCACAGTTTTACTCGTAAATCAGGATTCTGGACTTCTGGTCCTGAAGAGACACTTTCCTGCAGAATTATTTTGTCAACTACAACATCTGGTAAACCAAAGACCTTTATTAGTCGATTCACACAGAGTTTAAATAAAGGGATGAGGAACCCCGTCATTAACAAACAGACGAGAAAATGATTAGAAATAACAATTGAAGCTCATCAGACAAATCATAAAGTTCCACAAAGCGTAGTTTTAAAGAGAAACACTAGGTGCCAGTGTCCATTCACTCCTGAAGCTGCTGGGTCTCGTATGAGAGATCATTTACTGAGCAGGATTACACAGTACTGCAGTTGCTCAAGGTCCAAACGTCTAAACTCAGACAAACCAATACAAACATGCTTATTTAAAATGTGCTCACAATTTAAGTTAATCAGAATTAATCATGTGAAACATCTATATATCAGAGAAACTCTAGGTTAAAAGTGCATGCTTAAGAACACTAACATTCTTCCAGAAAAATGCTGTGTGTGTGTGCGTGCATGCGCGCGTGTGTGTGTGTGTGTGTGCGTGTGTGTGTGTGTGTGTGTGTGTGTGCACTTTTAGAAGTGGAGACTGGTAGAGTCATGCACAAAATGTCATCATTTACTCACCATTTTCAAAGTTACTTTATGCACAGAGCACATTACAAAAAAAAAAGTATACCATGACAATTACAGCAATAAATTACAAGAGAAATATAGAAAGAAACTAAATTAAAAGACAAAGACATCCTTTTTGAGGTGTCTGATTGTGTGGCTCTGCTGGTGTTTGACTGTGATGAGGAGGGCCACACGTACAGCTCCTCTATAACAGCCTGTGTTAAACATGTTCTCTCAGGACCCGTGGATATTAGCAAGCCCTGTTTAAATATGTAACTGTGAGAAAGACTTCTTCAAAAAGTCTGAATGATGAAATCTGGAACAAATCAGATTGAAATCACAGACTCGAAACACACAGACACAGACACAGACACACACACACACACACACACACACAGAAGATTGAAGCGTGACCTCTGTGTCTGTGTGATTCTGTTTAGGGTTAATGAAAGTGTGTTGTTCACCTGAGCACTGACACAAACATTTAAAGGGGTCATGACACGAGAAATCTCATTTGCCTTAATCTTTTGACATACAGACCTTATGCACAAGAGAAACAAGCACGCAGCCATCTTTAGAATATTGTCTTTGAACTTTTCTGTATTTCTATGCCATCACTGTCCAGTAGTTATTAGCTGGTGAAGTGGATTTACTTATTGTAAAGTTAATGAAAGTTATTATGAGCATTGTAATATTTAAAGAAGATGTCGTAACAAATGTCAGTAGACCGGGAAGATTTTAAAACGAGCCGTTCATTCATAAATACGGAAGCTCACTGAGAAAAATACAGACCGGAAAACAAAAGACAACGAGCACAGTGCAGAAAAGGGGCGGGGCTACATAAGGTCTATAATAGTTCTTTGTACCATTGAAACATCTTGCAAGTTTCAGAGCTTAAAACGTCCTCCTCATTATAATCAAAGCATTTAATTAATCAAGCTCCAAAAACAGCTGGATTTGATTTTCTGGGATCTGTGACGTCATACGGGCAAATACATTTGCATATTCCCGCCTCCAGAACAAGACAACGGCCAATAGTTATACATCATAATTCCATGGGCTCCACCCATTGGCCTTCAGTCACTTGACGGCTAACATTTGCTTACATTGGATGTGAGCGTCGCGTCAAAAGCAAACAGAAGCCATTATAATAACTGACGCTGTATACACTGATACAGTATACAGATGTGTGTTCAGATTATAATAACTGACGCTGTATACACTGATACAGTATACAGATGTGTGTTCAGATTATAATAACTGATGCTGTATACACTGATACAGTATACAGATGTGTGTTTAGATTATAATGACTGATGCTGATACACTGGTACAGTATACAGATGTGTGTTCAGATTATAATAACTGACGCTGTCTACACTGATACAGTATACAGATGTGTGTTCAGATTATAATGACTGATGCTGATACACTGATACAGTATACAGATGTGTGTTCAGATTATAATAACTGATGCTGTCTACACTGATACAGTATACAGATGTGTGTTAAGATTATAATGACTGATGCTGATACACTGATACAGTAAACAGATGTGTGTTCAGATTATAATGACTGATGCTGATACACTGATACAGTATACAGATGTGTGTTCAGATTATAATGACTGATGCTGATACACTGATACAGTATACAGATGTGTGTTCAGATTATAATGATTGATGCTGATACACTGATACAGTATACAGATGTGTGTTCAGATTATAATGACTGATGCTGATACACTGATACAGTAAACAGATGTGTGTTCAGATTATAATGACTGATGCTGATACACTGATACAGTAAACAGATGTGTGTTAAGATTATAATGACTGATGCTGATACACTGATACAGTAAACAGATGTGTGTTCAGATTATAATGATTGATGCTGATACACTGATACAGTATACAGATGTGTGTTCAGATTATAATAACTGACACTGATACACTGATACAGTATACAGATGTGTGTTCAGATTATAATGAATGACTGATACACTGATACAGTATACAGATGTGTGTTCAGATTATAATGACTGATGCTGATACACTGATACAGTATACAGATGTGTGTTCAGATTATAATGACTGATGCTGATACACTGATACAGTATACAGATGTGTGTTCAGATTATAATGACTGATGCTGATACACTGATACAGTAAACAGATGTGTGTTAAGATTATAATGACTGATGCTGATACACTGATACAGTAAACAGATGTGTGTTCAGATTATAATGATTGATGCTGATACACTGATACAGTATACAGATGTGTGTTCAGATTATAATGACTGATGCTGATACACTGATACAGTATACAGATGTGTGTTCAGATTATAATAACTGACGCTGTATACACTGATACAGTATACAGATGTGTGTTCAGATTATAATGACTGATGCTGATACACTGATACAGTATACAGATGTGTGTTCAAATTATAATGATTGATGCTGATACACTGATACAGTATACAGATGTGTGTTCAGATTATAATAACTGACGCTGTATACACTGATACAGTATACAGATGTGTGTTCAGATTATAATGACTGATGCTGATACACTGATACAGTATACAGATATGTGTTCAGATTATAATGACTGATGCTGATACACTGATACAGTATACAGATGTGTGTTCAGATTATAATGACTGACGCTGATACACTGATACAGTATACAGATGTGTGTTCAGATTATAATGACTGACTGATACACTGATACAGTATACAGATGTGTGTTCAGATTATAATGACTGATGCTGTCTACACTGATACAGTATACAGATGTGTGTATAGATTATAATGACTGATGCCGATACACTGATACAGTATACAGATGTGTGTTCAGATTATAATGACTGACGCTGATACACTGATACAGTTTACAGATGTGTGTTCAGATTAGAATGACTGATGCCGATACACTGATACAGTATACAGATGTGTGTATAGATTATAATGACTGACGCTGATACACTGATACAGTATACAGATGTGTGTTCAGATTATAATGACTGATGCTGATACACTGATACAGTATACAGATGTGTGTTCAGATTATAATGACTGATGCTGTCTACACTGATACAGTATACAGATGTGTGTTCAGATTATAATGACTGATGCTGATACACTGATACAGTATACAGATGTGTGTTCAGATTATAATGACTGACGCTGATAGACTGATACAGTATACAGATGTGTGTTCAGATTATAATGACTGATGCTGATACACTGATACAGTATACAGATGTGTGTTCAGATTATAATGACTGATGCTGTCTACACTGATACAGTATACAGATGTGTGTTCAGATTATAATGACTGATGCTGATACACTGATACAGTATACAGATGTGTGTTCAGATTATAATGACTGATGCTGATACACTGATACAGTATACAGATGTGTGTTAAGATTATAATGACTGACGCTGTCTACAATGATACAGTATACAGATGTGTGTTAAGATTATAATGACTGATGCTGATACACTGATACAGTATACAGGTGTGTTAAGATTATAATGACTGACGCTGTCTACACTGATACAGTATACAGATGTGTGTTCAGATTATAATGACTGACGCTGATACACTGATACAGTATACAGATGTGTGTTCAGATTATAATGACTGACGCTGATAGACTGATACAGTATACAGATGTGTGTTAAGATTATAATGACTGACGCTGTCTACACTGATACAGTATACAGATGTGTGTTCAGATTATAATGACTGATGCTGATACACTGATACAGTATACAGATGTGTGTTAAGATTATAATGACTGACGCTGTCTACACTGATACAGTATACAGATGTGTGTTCAGATTATAATGACTGATGCTGTCTACACTGATACAGTATACAGATGTGTGTTCAGATTATAATGACTGATGCTGATACACTGATACAGTATACAGATGTGTGTTCAGATTATAATGACTGATGCTGATACACTGATACAGTATACAGATGTGTGTATAGATTATAATGACTAATGCTGATACACTGATACAGTATACAGATGTGTGTTAAGATTATAATGACTGATGCTGATACACTGATACAGTATACAGGTGTGTTAAGATTATAATGACTGACGCTGTCTACACTGATACAGTATACAGATGTGTGTTAAGATTATAATGACTGATGCTGATACACTGATACAGTATACAGATGTGTGTTAAGATTATAATGACTGACGCTGTCTACACTGATACAGTATACAGATGTGTGTTAAGATTATAATGACTGACGCTGTCTACACTGATACAGTATACAGATGTGTGTTCAGATTATAATGACTGATGCTGATACACTGATACAGTATACAGATGTGTGTTCAGATTATAATGACTGATGCTGATACACTGATACAGTATACAGATGTGTGTTCAGATTATAATGACTGACGCTGATACACTGATACAGTATACAGATGTGTGTTCAGATTATAATGACTGACGCTGATAGACTGATACAGTATACAGATGTGTGTTCAGATTATAATGACTGATGCTGATACACTGATACAGTATACAGATGTGTGTTCAGATTATAATGACTGATGCTGATACACTGATACAGTATACAGATGTGTGTTCAGATTATAATGACTAATGCTGATACACTGATACAGTATACAGATGTGTGTTCAGATTATAATGACTGATGCTGATACACTGATACAGTATACAGATGTGTGTTCAGATTATAATGACTGACGCTGATACACTGATACAGTATACAGATCTGTGTTCAGATTATAATGACTGACACTGATACACTGATACAGTATACAGATGTGTGTTCAGATTATAATGACTGATGCTGATACACTGATACAGTATACAGATGTGTGTTCAGATTATAATGACTGATGCTGTCTACACTGATACAGTATACAGATGTGTGTTCAGATTATAATGACTGATGCTGATACACTGATACAGTATACAGATGTGTGTTCAGATTATAATGACTGACGCTGATACACTGATACAGTATACAGATGTGTGTTCAGATTATAATGACTGACGCTGATACACTGATACAGTATACAGATGTGTGTTCAGATTATAATGACTGATGCTGATACACTGATACAGTATACAGATGTGTGTTCAGATTATAATGACTGATGCTGTCTACACTGATACAGTATACAGATGTGTGTTCAGATTATAATGACTGATGCTGATACACTGATACAGTATACAGATGTGTGTTCAGATTATAATGACTGATGCTGATACACTGATACAGTATACAGATGTGTGTTAAGATTATAATGACTGACGCTGTCTACAATGATACAGTATACAGATGTGTGTTAAGATTATAATGACTGATGCTGATACACTGATACAGTATACAGGTGTGTTAAGATTATAATGACTGACGCTGTCTACACTGATACAGTATACAGATGTGTGTTAAGATTATAATGACTGATGCTGATACACTGATACAGTATACAGATGTGTGTTAAGATTATAATGACTGACGCTGTCTACACTGATACAGTATACAGATGTGTGTTAAGATTAAAATGACTGACGCTGTCTACACTGATACAGTATACAGATGTGTGTTCAGATTATAATGACTGATGCTGATACACTGATACAGTATACAGATGTGTGTTAAGATTATAATGACTGACGCTGTCTACACTGATACAGTATACAGATGTGTGTTCAGATTATAATGACTGATGCTGTCTACACTGATACAGTATACAGATGTGTGTTCAGATTATAATGACTGATGCTGATACACTGATACAGTATACAGATGTGTGTTCAGATTATAATGACTGATGCTGATACACTGATACAGTATACAGATGTGTGTTCAGATTATAATGACTAATGCTGATACACTGATACAGTATACAGATGTGTGTTAAGATTATAATGACTGATGCTGATACACTGATACAGTATACAGATATGTGTTCAGATTATAATGACTGACGCTGTCTACACTGATACAGTATACAGATGTGTGTTAAGATTATAATGACTGATGCTGATACACTGATACAGTATACAGATGTGTGTTCAGATTATAATGACTGACGCTGATACACTGATACAGTATACAGATGTGTGTTCAGATTATAATGACTGATGCTGATACACTGATACAGTATACAGATGTGTGTTCAGATTATAATGACTGATGCTGTCTACACTGATACAGTATACAGATGTGTGTTCAGATTATAATGACTGATGCTGATACACTGATACAGTATACAGATGTGTGTTCAGATTATAATGACTGATGCTGATACACTGATACAGTATACAGATGTGTGTTAAGATTATAATGACTGACGCTGTCTACAATGATACAGTATACAGATGTGTGTTAAGATTATAATGACTGATGCTGATACACTGATACAGTATACAGGTGTGTTAAGATTATAATGACTGACGCTGTCTACACTGATACAGTATACAGATGTGTGTTAAGATTATAATGACTGATGCTGATACACTGATACAGTATACAGATGTGTGTTAAGATTATAATGACTGACGCTGTCTACACTGATACAGTATACAGATGTGTGTTAAGATTATAATGACTGACGCTGTCTACACTGATACAGTATACAGATGTGTGTTCAGATTATAATGACTGATGCTGATACACTGATACAGTATACAGATGTGTGTTAAGATTATAATGACTGACGCTGTCTACACTGATACAGTATACAGATGTGTGTTCAGATTATAATGACTGATGCTGTCTACACTGATACAGTATACAGATGTGTGTTCAGATTATAATGACTGATGCTGATACACTGATACAGTATACAGATGTGTGTTCAGATTATAATGACTGATGCTGATACACTGATACAGTATACAGATGTGTGTTCAGATTATAATGACTGATAATGATACACTGATACAGTATACAGATGTGTGTTCAGATTATAATGACTGATGCTGATACACTGATACAGTATACAGATGTGTGTTCAGATTATAATGACTGATGCTGATACACTGATACAGTATACAGATGTGTGTTCAGATTATAATGACTGATGCTGTCTACACTGATACAGTATACAGATGTGTGTTCAGATTATAATGACTGATGCTGATACACTGATACAGTATACAGATATGTGTTCAGATTATAATGACTGACGCTGATACACTGATACAGTATACAGATATGTGTTCAGATTATAATGACTGACGCTGATACACTGATACAGTATACAGATGTGTGTTCAGATTATAATGACTGATGCTGATACACTGATACAGTATACAGATATGTGTTCAGATTATAATGACTGATGCTGATATACTGATACAGTATACAGATGTGTGTTCAGATTATAATGACTGATGCTGATACACTGATACAGTATACAGATGTGTGTTCAGATTATAATGACTGATGCTGATACACTGATACAGTATACAGATGTGTGTTCAGATTATAATGACTGATGCTGATACACTGATACAGTATACAGATGTGTGTTAAGATTATAATGACTGATGCTGATACACTGATGCAGTATACAGATGTGTGTTAAGATTATAATGACTGATGCTGATACACTGATACAGTATACAAATGTGTGTTCAGATTATAATGACTGATGCTGATACACTGATACAGTATACAAATGTGTGTTCAGATTATAATGACTGATGCTGATACACTGATACAGTATACAGATGTGTGTTAAGATTATAATGACTGATGCTGATACACTGATGCAGTATACAGATGTGTGTTAAGATTATAATGACTGATGCTGATACACTGATACAGTATACAAATGTGTGTTCAGATTATAATGACTGACGCTGATACACTGATACAGTATACAGATGTGTGTTCAGATTATAATGACTGACGCTGTCTACACTGGTACCGTATACAGATGTGTGTTCAGATTATAATAAATGATGCTGATACACTGATACAGTATACAGATGTGTGTTCAGATTATAATGAATGATGCTGATACACTGATACAGTATACAGATGTGTGTTCAGATTATAATGAATGATGCTGATACACTGATACAGTATACAGATGTGTGTTAAGATTATAATGACTGACGCTGTCTACACTGATACAGTATACAGATGTGTGTTCAGATTATAATGACTGATGCTGATACACTGATACAGTATACAGATGTGTGTTCAGATTATAATGACTGATGCTGTCTACACTGATACAGTATACAGATGTGTGTTCAGATTATAATGACTGATGCTGATACACTGATACAGTATACAGATGTGTGTTCAGATTATAATGACTGATGCTGATACACTGATACAGTATACAGATGTGTGTTCAGATTATAATGACTGATGCTGATACACTGATACAGTATACAGATGTGTGTTAAGATTATAATGACTGATGCTGATACACTGATACAGTATACAGATGTGTGTTAAGATTATAATGACTGATGCTGATACACTGATACAGTATACAGATGTGTGTTCAGATTATAATGACTGACGATGATACACTGATACAGTATACAGATGTGTGTTCAGATTATAATGACTGATGCTGATACACTGATACAGTATACAGATGTGTGTTCAGATTATAATGACTGATGCTGATACACTGATACAGTATACAGATGTGTGTTAAGATTATAATGACTGATGCTGATACACTGATACAGTATACAGATGTGTGTTCAGATTATAATGACTGATGCTGATACACTGATACAGTATACAGATGTGTGTTAAGATTATAATGACTGATGCTGATACACTGATACAGTATACGGTATATCCACACGCTTGAGTCTGTCGACAACAGGACAAATGGAAGCGTAAAGGAACGCTCAGTTTATAAAATCTTTTCATTTCTGTTGAGATTCAGAAGATCCCAGATTCAGGAACAAGTGGATGTTTTATTTTAATGGCGTTTCAGATCAAATCTGAGGATTATATGTTTGTTCGTCATGTTTGTTATTTTGTTTCCAAATCGACGCACAGTGAAATGGAGCAAGATGAAGCAGCGAATGTACTGAATCTAACAGCAGCTGCATCACAAACTCTAGTAAATGATTTCATAATGCTTTGTCTGTAAATTATTGTTTTTAAATTGATAATATTTTCAAAACGTGCAATAGCGATTGGGCGTTGATACTGTTTCCTGCCAATCATAACAGTGGACGTTTACCGACAAGACTTAAAGGAGCAGTGCCTAAGAATTGTCAGATAAGCACCTTAAGCAACTTTAGTGTTTTTATCTTTCCTCATATTTAAATTATTTACAAAATAGAAAATATTTTCCTCATATTTTGATTGTTTAATTGAACTTGCAGGTTCGTAAAAACAAAATATCCCCTCTAGACATCACTTCTGGTCACTACTGTAGGATCAAAGTTACTTATAGTCAACATAATGTCTAAAGAGGACCATCAAAATAAAGTGTTACCCTTTGTTTCATATCAAAAGTAACAAAGTATAAAGCTTAATGATGGCAGATTATTGGATGGCAGATGCTCTACAAGTACTGACGTTTTGTCCACACATCAACAGAAAACAGCAAAGGTCTATTATAGGACTTAAGAATCGATATCAGTTTGTCAAAATGAAGATCGATTAAAATCGATTGATCTATATTGTCAACACAGCCCTAGAGCAAATGCAAATCAAATCACTGTGCTTGTCTGATGAAACACTGAATCATGTGTTTATATGGAGACTGAGAGGACAATTACAACTCAGTCTCATGCTGTTTACTCAGTAGATCCCCTCCTCTGACTGTCTTTCTCTTTTCTATTACAGGACATGCAGGGAAAATAGATTTGAATGTGACGACTTTGAGAACCCATGGAACCGGAGGACTGACACAGGTGACCTTCTGCAGTGGTGCGTTTGATGACTGCGATCACGAAGACACTGTGACACGAGAGACACACGCGGTAATCCATACATGTATTTAAGAAAGACCCAACAGTGTCTGGCTCAGGAATTAAACACGGGAAACAAGGAATCTGAAGTATGCTCCATAATACAAGACGTCCTAAAATCATTCAATAGTACTGAGTCAGTGTTCTTGGCTTTCTGCCCTTCAAGGAGTAGTTCACTTCAGAATTAGGATGTCCTGATAATTTACTGTCCCACACGTCATCCAATATGTTCATATCTTTCTTTCTTCAGTGGAAATGAAATGAAGGTTTTTGAGGAAAACGCTCCAAGATTTTCTCCATATAGTGACTTCAATGGAGTCCAACGGGTCGAAGGTCCAAATGTGAGTTTCAGTGCAGCTTCAAAGTCTCGACACGATCCAGTCGAGGAATAAGAGTCTGATCTAGACAAACCAGCGCACATTTTATTAAAAAAAAAACAATTATATACTTTTAACCACAAATGCTGGTCTTGCACTAGCTGTGATGCGACACACATTACGTCATCACATTGTAAAGGTCACGCGAGACATTGGCGGAAAATGTAGAACAGGGCGAAAAACTACATCTTATTTTCTCCTCCAACTTCAAAATCGTCCGACATGGTTGTTTTCCTTTTATTTTTTTGTAAAAGGCGTTCGTCTTAGTCTTTGCACGTTCGCTTGTAAACACTGGGTCGGTTCTTACGCCTACGTCACGCTTGACCTTTCAACCTGATTACATAATGTGTGTCGCATCACAGCTCGTGCAAGACCAGCATTTGTGGTTAAAAGTATATAAATGTTTATTTTGTTATAAATGGTCGCTGGTTTGTCTAGATCAGACGCTCATTCCTCGGCTGGAGCGCGATGAGACTTTGAAGCTGCACTGAAACTCACATTTGGACCTTCGACCCGTTGGACTCCATTGAAGTCACTATATGGAGAAAATCCTGGAATGTTTTCCTCAAAAAGCTATAATTTCTTTTCCACTGAAGAAAGAAAGACGTGAACATCTTGGATGGTGTGGGGGAGAGTAAATTCAGCAATCCCTTCAGCTTTTTTTATTTATTTATTTATTTCTGATGCTTTTAAATGTCTTATCTATCCCTGTACGGTGTCCTTGAGTGCCGAGAAAGGCGCCTTTAAATAAAATGTATTATTATTATTATTATTATTATCAGGAAATTTTAATTCTGAAGTGAACTCCTTTAATAAATGCAATTTTAGGCACATTTACTGTAGTTACTTTAATGATTAAGTTCCAACTTTTAACTATATTTGAGTATTATTTTGGTTTGCCAGCATGCCTCGACTTCATAATACATTTGACTAAAAATGAATGCTTCAATTCATCACTAAAATATATAATTTCTGATGCATATTTCCTTAATAATTTACGCAGACGGGTGATGCCACAGCTGAAGAACTCTATGAGAAAATCCACCTTCTTCAGCAGATGTTCTCTGAGTCATTAGACATATAACTTCACTGTTATACAACATGCAGAGTAACCGTTAAACTTAATGAGTCCCAAAAGATGACAGCTTAGTGTCATTGATTCCCATCATGTTTAACAGTTGGCAGCGATGGTGTTCTTTGGCTTTCTCCAAAGTGAAACTCACAGATCCTCTGGTAAGAAATAAAAAACAATCCTTCATTCACTCGAGGGTTTAAGTTACACCACTATGTAAGGCAGTTGTGAACTCCAAACTGAATCCTCATGGTAATTATACAGCCCTTGCTATTAAGCCTCTGTTAAGCTCATAATTTTATTAAATGACATTGGGGAATGGGTCACAGTGTTTTGTGATAATATTTTTTAAGGCTGCTTTTTGTGACATTTAACAAGCATATACCAGTGATTTGTGCATTTCAACAAGCTTATCTATGCTTACTGAACTGAGAAGAAAAAAAATATGTTATATAGTAAATAGAAAAGTGAGAAACATGTAAGGAGACGATAGAATATTTTGGGCATAAGCTCTGTTCATATCAGCTAGCACAGTTTTGCCTTGTGCTGAACATTTTAAATATAATTGTGAGCCTGTGGGATTTACTGGAGCGTCTCAATAATGCCGCAATAACAAAATCAATGCCTAGGTTTAATGACATTTTATATGAAATAACATCATATCTACAAATGCAGTCTTGTTTTTGAGTAACTGTAAATGGAGAGTAGAAAAACATTATGAGCAAAATATGTCCATTAATGTGATCTGTATGAGGAACTGACTGCAGAACAGTTCTCCTTATGACAGTAACGTTTCCAATTCACCTATAAATTGCAATTTTATTGCTTTTGGAGAGGAATTCTGTAGGGTGTATGTGTACATTGAGACACCTATTAAATGAAACGATAGGTACCCTTAAAAGACAAAGTCATGCAGACATAAAATAAACTAAATTGCTGGACATTATGTTTCTCACTTAGTAGTCAATATTGCGCTTTTGTCTAGTGATGCAATAACGTGTAACTGTGCTCTAGGACTTGAATGTTAATCAGCTTTTATAATCCACTATGATGATCTTTTGTCTATTTCTAATTGGACTAACCATGAGACAAACGCGAGACAGAACAGGTTTCTATGTTCCTGTATTCTGTTATTCCACAGGTGAGTTTTTACTGGAGGAAAACATATTCACCGGAGTAAAATTGCAACATCCCCCAGAAGCACTCGTGAAGCTGTCCTTGTAATTTACAACTCATCTTAATTGCTGATGAAATTCCTCACATGTGGAATGTCTCTGTTATCTTCTTATGAAACCTAAAGGTCACTGATGTAAATTGGCTCCTCACAGCTCGCTGTCCGTAAGCAATCATCTTTTCTTAACTCTGCTTTAGAAGGAGTAATAAATAGAGCAGTTTGAAGAGGATCCCAGTGGGAAATAATTAGCTTTGTTTCCAACCACCGATTTTTATGTGCATTTTCGGATATTGCATATAAAACGCTGGATGGAAATGCAAAAATGCACATAAATTCTAAAAAATGTATATATATCCACTCAATTGAGTCGAATAAACTTTTTATCCGACAAGAAAACATGAGCATAAACTATGATGGAAAAACATTTACCGAATAAATTCGTCAATGCGCATCCAAAAAGTCATGTGACTTTGCGATGGGACTGGACTAACCAGTGGACCGATCTCTTGCACAGTGTTTCAAATGTGGTTTTGGTTGTTCCGAAATGCCAAAGGAAAGTCTTTCGTCAAAGTGGTTCAGTGTAATTTCCCTCCCAGTACAGTATTACACAGGGCCTATAATCAACACTAGTCTATGAAACAGTGTCAGTTGCCAGATGATGAACGAATGACAAGCACAAAAAAAATAATAACATACAGTACACAATATAATTACAAACAAGAGTTGGTTGTTAGTTGCATCTCCAGACAAACAATGACATTTAAACCCGGTGTTACTCACATGTGAACTCTAATCAAAGCAAAATTTGTGTGTTTTCAGGCCTTCCCACTTAGCTATCTCCAGCGCTGGAAAGCTTTGCTAATATTAACGTGATCATAACCCTTTCTGAGCTTTTCTCTTCTCTATTGTGTCTCATCTCTATTTCTGCAGTCTTTCTTCTAATCTCCCTCTTGCTCGTTTCTCTCTCTTATTGACAGAAATGCAATATAAGATCCGTCTCGGTTACGTATGTAACACTCGTTCCCTGAGTAGGGAACGGAGACGTTACGTCGGATGACGACGGATGGGTTTTCGCTTAGAAAGCCTATCAATTCGAGTATTACAAAACGAGCCAATGGCAAAGAAATGCCATGGGTCTGCGGAATTTGCATATCGTATCTCCGCCCTACCTCGAGGGTATAAAAGGAGGACGCCGGCAACATGCAGGTATGTTTCTTTGCTGAGGAGCCAAGGCTGAGCTTCAGGCAATCCCCGCAGTACAGCGGAAAGTGGCAGGAAGACGTAACGTCTCCGTTCCCTACTCAGGGAACGAGGGTTACATACGTAACCGAGACGTTCCCTTTCGTTGTCACTCCGAGTTACGTCGGATGACGACGAATGGGGTTACCAGTCTAATCACGCCACCTTCTCGGCTGCATCCAGTGCCCTGCGTAAATCTGAGATCCCTGTCGTGAGACTGGCACGGACGAAGGACTCCTATTTAACACAGGAATACCAAGGTATACACTGGGGGGCATATCCCAGGTTTAGGGAAAATGCAATTATTGCCAGCCCACAGGGGGGGGACTTAGAGAATACACATATGAACCGAAGGATGCTTATGGAGAACACTGGGGTGTCCAGCCGCAGGTGGAATATTTCAACCCCAGGGGTGGCAAGGTGGCTTGCCAAGGGAAAGACACATGCTCAGAGAGGCTTACAATACACATGTGGGGGTCGCTCAGGGGAGGGACCATGCACACGGGAGGCACCTAGCCGACGCACAGGCAATAGACACTTGCGCCGACGTCAGGAGTACTGGAGAAACTCAGGGCTTTCGGGAAAGCTCACCTGAGGCGAAAATTGCACGTATCCAGTCCGTGGAGTGGAATGGCGAGCAAGCGAAGACACCTGAGCGGGTCCAGTACTAGCTGGTTGAAGCGAGTACATGAGAGGACACAGGCTCCACTCGGAGATTGTAGAATCTGGCGAATGTGTTCGGTGTCGCCCAGCCTGCAGCTCTGCAGATGTCTGTCAGCGAGGCGCCATGCGCTAGAGCCCAAGAGAACGCCACACTCCGGGTGGAGTGGGCAGTCACACCAAGGGGGCACGGTCGACCTTGCTGCTGGTAAGCCAAAGCAATGGCGTCCACTATCCAGTGAGACAACCTCTGCTTTGAGAGAGCCTTTCCCTTCAGCTTCCCACCATAACAGACAAAGAGCTGGTCTGAGGTCCTGATACACTTCGTACTGTCTACATAGGCGCGGAGAGCGCGTACTGGACAGAGCAGTTCCAAGGCTGGGTCTGCCTCCTCCAGGGGCAACGCTTGCAGGTTCACCACCTGGTCCCGGAAGGGAGTGGTAGGAACCTTAGGCACATATCCAGGCCGGGGTCTCAGGATCACGTGAGAGTAAGCCGGCACGAATTCCAGGCACGCTTCGTCAACGGAGAATGCGTGGAGGTCCCCTACCCTCTTGATGGAGGCCAGTGCAACCAGGAGCACTGTCTTCATTGACAGGAACTTAAGCTCTACTGATTGCAGAGGCTCAAATGGAGCACTCTGCAGGGCAGTTAACACCACTGAGAGGTCCCAAGAGGGAACGAGAGGAGGGCGAGGAGGATTCAGTCTCCTTGCCCCTCTCAGGAACCTGACGATCAGGTCGTGCCCTCCCAAAGACTTACCTTCAACAAAGTCATGCTGTGCGGCAATGGCGCCAACATAGACTTTTAGGGTGGAGGGAGACAGCCTTCGCTCCAACCCATCTTGTAGGAAGGAAAGCCCGACGCTGATCGAACATCTCCGGGGGTCTTCTTTGCGAGAAGAGCACCAATTGACGAAGAGGTTCCACTTCAACGCATAGAGATGTCTCGTGGACGAAGCTCTAGTGGAAGTGATGGTAGCCACCATCGTAGGTGGTAGGGTACTCAAACCTGCCTCGTCCCATCCAGGAGCCACACGTGGAGGTTCCAAAGATCGGGGTGTGGATGAGGGGACCCTCACTCTTGCGAGATCACTGAGTCTTGATCGTAATGTTGCGATGGTCATGTTCCCGCAGTGAGAACATGAGTCATGCACGAGCGCTGCTCTAGCGTGATCAATGCCCAAACACACTATGCAGCGCTCGTGCCCATCAAAGTCGGCCACCAGTCTACCGCAACCAGAAGTGCACGGGCGATGCATCTTTAAAAAGACGTGCCACGTGCAAGCTCTTTTAGGGAGAAAAGAAACTCGGAGAGTGTTGAAGCGCCCGGGGAGAAACACACTCACTGGCAAACCACTGCACAGATAAGCAGGAAGTGCGCGCTCGCCGGGAGATCGCCGTCACACCAACACCAGAGAATCTCGCTCGTCTGTAAAGCTGACAGTTCAGAGATGGCTTGTGGAACGAAGAATAAAACTTTGCTCCGAAGCGAAAACATACCTGCATGTTGCCGGCGTTCTCCTTTTATACCCACGAGGTGGGGCGGAGATACGCTATGCAAATTCCGCAGACCCATGGCATTTCTTTGCCATTGGCTCGTTTTGTAATACTCGAAGTTGATAGGCTTTCTAAGCGAAACCCCATTCGTCGTCATCCGACGTAACTCGGAGTGACAACGAAAGGGAACTATGTTTTCAGTGGTGTATAAAGACCTTGCATAATGAACCGTTATGTTTTTATTACCTTAGAATGAGACATTTATATCTCCATAACCGCAGGCTCCTTCTATGGAGGTCGACATACTGTGTTGTCATGTTTCTAGTGTAGCCGACAGCGACCACCAGAGGTGGACAGAGTACATAGCTTCATTACTTGAGTAAAAGTACAGATACACCTTGCTAAATTTTACTCAAGTACAAGTAAAAGTACTACAGTCAGATGTCTACTTAAGTAAAAGTACTGAAGTACTTGTTTTTAAAATTACTTGAGTATCAAGAGTACAAGAGTAAATTTTCTAACTATTGCATTACTACTGCCACAGTGCTTACATTTATGTACAGAAAAGTCCTACATGGAGTTGAAAAAGGAACTGAAAGTAATTGAAAGGAAAATCAAGTCATTTTCATCTTTTTACCATGTTGCTTTATTTAACATTTCTTACTTGCCCACAAGGCAATAGCACAATGGCAACGCTCTAACAAACCTCTGCTAGAGTTTGAATGGATTTTTTGCACCCACATTTGAACCTGTTTCGTCCATGAGGTTGACTTTGGTGGAAAGCTGAAGGTGATTCCTGATAGGCTGTCCCAATCAGTGGCGCCTGCACAATCCAATCACGTTTGAGAGGGAAACAACAAATTGAGGGTTTCTGAGAATTTTTTGTTCCGTTTTTTTTTAAGAAAAAGTAACGGGTACTCACGGTTATGGATAGAAATGTAGTGGAGTAAAGAGTACAATACTTGCCTCTCAAATGTACTTGAGTAAATTCATGAGTACTCCCCAAAAATTATACTCGAGTAAAGTACAGATCCCTCAAAATTGTACTTAAGTACTGTACTCGAGTAAATGTACTCCGTTACTGTCCGGCTCTGGCGAACACACAGCGCTACAGAACGCGTTTCCTCACTACCCTGAAAAAGAAGTTTTCAGTGGTGTATAAAGACCTTACTTATTGAACCGCTATATTTGTATAACCTTAGAATGAGCAGTTTTACTGAATAATTAAGTAAACATAATTTCTTAATTTATCCTTGTAAAGAAACCTAATTGCTGAACTTGCTACTCTCTGCTGTCATATTCTCTCATATTTTTCTATATCGATTGAACCAAGTACCACATGTTCCTGGATCAACATCTTTGTTGATCCTGGAACAACTTTCAGATCAACCAATCAGATTTGAGGGACAAGTTTTCAGTTTATGTCAAGTTTAGGCTTAGAGTCAGGGTAAGGTGTTTCAACATCAGTGTTATTCGCCTATCATTTCCCTCTGATTTTAGGGATAAGTTATGGGTAGGGTTAGGTTTAGGGGTAGGGATAGGGTAAGGACTACATTTTGGGACAGGAATTTTATTCCAGTATCAACAAAATATGTTGATCCAGGAACGTGTCTTACTTGGCAAAATCACGGTGACCTGCTGCAGCTTTAGTAATATTCAGCGCCAGTTGATCAGTAAGTGATGCTTTTGTTCTCTTCAGCACACATAGAAACTTTATTTGCAAGTGTGATATTCCAATTTTGCACATTATTTTAATTCGCAACTGGATGGAAACACAGCTATTTATAGGTTGAATAACGGACGTTGGTTCTGTATTTTTTTTTAAAATCGGTCCCACTTTATATTAAGTTGCTTTAAGTATTATGTACTTACATCGAAAAATAGGTACATATACTTATTGTGTTGATGTTGTATTGTAAACCATTTGTGCTGCTATTGAGGTGTGATACGGGTAAGGTTAGGGTCAGGTGTGTGTGATACGGGTAAGGTCAGGGTCAGGTGTGTGTGATACGGGTAAAGGTTAGGGTCAGGTGTGTGTGATACGGTAAGGTTAGGTGTGTGATACGGGTAAGGTTAGGGTCAGGTGTGTGTGATATGGGTAAGGTTAGGGTCAGGTGTGTGGAATACGGGTAAGGTCAGGGTCAGGTGTGTGTGATACGGGTAAGGTTAGGGTCAGGTGTGTGTGATACGGGTAAGGTAAGGGTCAGGTGTGTGTGATACAGGTAAGGTTAGGGTCAGGTGTGTGTGATACGGGTAAGGTTAGGGTCAGGTGTGTGTGATACGGGTAAGGTTACGGTCAGGTGTGTGTGGTATGGGTCGGTTTAAGGTTAGGTTAAGGTGTAAGGGAAGGGTCAACATTGTAATTACAAATGTAATTACATACATTAATTACAGCTGTAATTACATGCCGGTATTTTCAAAATATAAGTACAATGTAAATAAATGTATGTACACAATAAGTCCATTGTATCAAAATATTAATTTCAATGTAAGTACATAGTACTTAAAGCCACTTAATTTAAAGTGGGACCAAAAAATCATGTAAACCACACGGCTCATTATGAAATGAGTCGGTCTGATAAACCAGAGGAGTATTTTAACTTATGATGCAAAATGAATGGTGTTGAGGAAGCTGCTTAAAAATTTAAATGTAGCTTGCGTTGTGAATATAAGTGTTTCAAATTAACACTCGACAGTTCCAATCATTAACTCCCGAATGACAAGCAGACAAAAATTCCCGGGACTAGATAATCAATTTTATTCCCGGTGATTGAGGCTCATCTGCCATGTGTGTCCTAATGCCTGGACATGTCCTGCCACTGATTGATGACCCCCTCACGATGACCTGTTAGTGACCTCTCGTGCCATACATCAGCACTGGAGGCAGGGCATTGTGTCTGTGATGGATGAAGCTTGGGTGAGTTAAACTGATGCTGGAATTAAGAGCATCTCTCTAAACCCTCCATCAGCCTGTTTGATCACAGCAGGAGAGGAGAAGATCTGCAGTGGATTTATCTCAGCCTGATGAAGCTGCACGTATCAGCATAAAGAGAGGAGGGTGAACCTTCATAATGACATTGCTACTGCAAAACTCTGTGTGAAACTCCAATAGAACGTATTTGCAGTGTTGTGCCTGAACGCATTCAATGAACGATAGTTTATGAACTCGTTCATATTTTGGGCAAACGTGCACTGAACTTACCGTATTACTGCCTGATGAACGTCACTGTGAACTCGTTCATTCTGGTGTCTGTGAACGGCACGCTCTCTCAGTTTAACTTCGTTCAACAGAGTGCCAGATTTCTATAGAGCCCTCCAGGCGAAAACCCAGATAAAACACACCGCAAACAGGTCTTAATATGTAGCGGAAAAACACCCAATCTGGCAACACCAGCGACCAGTGTCGCACTGCCGCGTTCGTCATCAACACAAGAAGCAGCAAGGAGGCGTCGTATGATCATTTAAACAAGTTTTATGACAAGGTCGGTGAGGATGGGAAAAATCTTACATAATCTGTTCGAACTTTGGCAACCTGTAAAATAAGTGCTGTCTGTGGTTCTATATGGGCTGTGGCAATAATTTTGAAAAATAATAGTTCGCAGCAACATATGGAAAAGAAGAACTATGAACTAGTTCAAAATTTTGAAGTATGAACTATGAACTGAACTAGTTCATTTTAAAATTTGTGAACTGAAATTTGAACTAGTTCATGTAGAAAGTGAACTTTCCCAACACTGCGTATTTGTTCTTGAGCTTCTGGTGCTCTTCGCGTGTCGGTCAAAAATGACCATATTTTTTTTGTCAATTAAATGAATGTACTATAATATTTAGTTTTTTTAGTTTTTTTTATTCTAAGTTATATTTATGCTGTATTTAAATCTGTTTGTTCACTTTTTAAGCATAGATCTGAAAACTAAATTTACAAATTCGAAACTTTTTAATTATTAATTATTTTAATCATTATCTCAAAAAATGAGCTTTCAGTCAGATTTTGTTTGACTGCAGTACCAAAAGATTTCACCAGATACAATAGTCTCCCATTAATTTCTAATGCACTCATTTTTGACCGCGAGGAGCACAAGTGTGACTATTTTTTACAGGACCATTTAACCTTTTCGAATCATGTCCATGATTTTTTGTGAGTTCACATAGCAAGTGCCAAAACCTTTACCAAGTTTTATACCCTTCCAATAAAGTAAAAAAGAAAAAAAAAGAAATGTAAAACTTTTCGGTCAAAAAGAAAAGTGGTTAATAGGGTGTTGCGGTGGATGCCAGGACATTACCATACAGTCGCTAATGTTTCATGAATTATTTTTTGTATTGTGAAATACTTTTGGCAATATAGTGTACATATTCGTCTAAAACGTCGCTCTCAGCTTTGTGTACGGTGTCTGGATGTTCGTTAACAGTATATCACTGGTCACATATTTCAAACTTCTCTTTACCCCTAAGAGAAAACCGAAAAATAACTTCACCATTAAATATAGAGGCGTTAAGTGTGTGTGAGAAATAACCCAGACAGCAACATGGTACATGAGGAATCGACATGGCCCAGATGTGGCCCAGTTGTCGCCCGGATCTGGGCTGACACTATGTTGCTGTCTGGGTGCTAATATTAACTATATTTAACTATAAACCATGGTTTCTGGCTAACTGCCATATGAGCGGTCATTGGGTTTCAATTTCAATTGATTGTAGTGAATATTCACTTCATCCAGTATTCTGTTGGTTCTCAGTTTCATTAAGTATCCTGATACTGACTGAGTAACTGCTCAAAATGATTTAGTAAGAGAACGATATGAATGAATTTAATTATTTTTGGCCAATTCACTGAAAACTACTTGAAAGATTGATTCATTTGAGAATGATTCATTGCTGGTTCTGATTTGAAACATCTTACAGAAATGCAGAAATGCTAAAATATTCTCAGTGAAAATGGTGGGTGGGTTTGTGTTTTCCGGGATCAAGCGTGTTGTTTACTGGCCAAAGAAAGTGTTGTAACATCAAACAAAATAACACACCTTCAGTATGTCTAACATGCATAAAGAAAAGTGCACAATAGTTTTAAAAATGAGGTAGTATTGTGAGGTTTTGTGGGACTGTTATCTGCTGCTGCTTGTTTTTCAGCTTGACTGCTACACTGAAGCGTTTACTGCTGCATTAAAAGCCTATGAGGAGCTGTGATGTGTTTAAAAAGACATTTCGAGATAAGAGGAGGAAGGGATCTGTTTGTTCTTCAAACACTGCCTGTGTTGCATCCAGCACTCAGCAGAACGGAGCCGTGAAAGCGTGAGAAGACTGCAGGGAATGAAAGCGATAACACAATGCTTTCCTGGAGTGCTCAAGCCTTTTATTGGGACAAATCTGTCATTGCTCTCTGATCCAGGAGTGTGTGTGGCCATTCTTCAAACACGTCTGTTTCTCTCCTCATACCTGCTGCTTATGCAATATAGACTATACCAACTCAAGATATTACCTCATGTGCAATATTACTATTTAATTTCTAAGCATGTAATAGGGTATATAACATATATTGCCTGATATCAAAAGTGATAATGCTAAGTAAGTTACCTATAAAACGATGCTTTATTGTTATATATATATATATATATATATATATATATATATATATATATATATATATATATATATATATATATATATATGTATCCTCTGGATATATCTGATGATATAAAATTTTTATAGATACATAACTAGATGATGATTTATTTTCAATGGTATAAGTAGTGACCATATACAGTATATTGTAACTAATATATGTTAATTAAAACAACATATACAACAATTCTGTATGCATGCATTTCTTATTTTTTTAATGTACATGTCTATCTTAAATCTCGTATTACCTACAAAAATTTTTGTGATGTACTCATAGCAGATTAACTTTTATTTTGCCATATTTTGTAAATGTTTTCATAGAAAAAGCATATATGTAATTTCATAAAAAGAGGAAAAGGACAGAAGGAAATTAATCTACTGTATATGAAATATGGAGGAGGTTTCAGTAGTGACTGATAATGTGATAATTTAGGTAAAATAAAAAGAACCATTCTATAGATAATTTCTGAACATCTCAATGGAAGTGTTGTAGGGCATGTTTTGTCGCGTGTCTCAAGATTCAGAGCGTGCTGGCCATCATATGTAATAAATCCTGACACGTAACTGACCCCCTGAGATGTTATTACTTTTGCTTTGTTATTAGTTGTCAGTATGACTAAAGGACACAGGAAACAAAAAAATACTATTTTCAATTTTTTATATGATATTTTCTTGCAGTTTTAGAGTAAAACATGAAGAGCACCAGAGGGTTAAAATAACAGCACTATGCACATAGAAATAAAAATGAATACAAATTACGTTATCATAATGATTTTTTTTCCAATGACTACATCAGTTGGTCACAGATTTGAGAGCAAAAGCAATATGCAGCTGATCACACAAAAGTATTTATATACCTCGTAGCTTCAAAATCTTTTCTAGAGTAGTTGGTGCTTTCACCATTGACTTTGTTTTCTTTTCATTATGGAAAGGTGACTTCGAGATGTTGGTTTCATATTGCGCTGGCGATCATCTAGCGTTGAGGTTATGTGTGTCTTGAGGGGAAAGTGGCAGTGGCAGTAATTGCCCTTGTGGTCTGCCTGTTTGTTTTTTATGATAACCCCACTTTGTCCTGTGACTTTGACAAGTCCTCTCACCTTGCGCTCGGAGACATTTGCATCCAAACTGTGCTTGGGACAAAAGTTGGAAACAAACATATCATGCTGTTCCTGATGAGGAGGAGACACCTGGGATTGTGTGCAGCGTTTGACATAGCCGTGTGTTGACATTGCCGGAGCTCTCTGACTTTCTTAAATGGTGCTCTCAATTAAATTCTTCAATATGGGTGGAGGTGATGCTGTCCTTGAGCATCACACAACACACTCCTCGATTAGATAGCTGTGTGCGCTCCATTTCTGAGGAACTGTTCTGGGACCTGGACTGTGTTTTCTTCCAGCCTGAATAAGGACACACTCTGTTTGCATTTAAGGATTCTTCTAAACATTCATCCAGCATTATAACCATGATCTCTTTCAGCAGAGTTTGCTTGTGCGCGTTTCTAACTGCTGTCCCATTACCCTTCAAATTGCGTAAATTGATATTGCGAATTGAAAATACGCCCAATAGAAACGTCCAATTTCACAATAAATCAAATATATGGCAAAAATTTTTACGTTCACACGAGGTGGTTTTGCAAAACTGCAATGTTAACAGTTTTTGCGCATTCACAGTCACCTGACGGTGTGTTTGGACAGCATACGAGACAGAGTTCTTTATTAAACTCATAAAAGATAAAATAATTACGGGAATACTGGACTCTAAACCTCAAAGAAATTCCACAGTCAAGATCTCGAAGCAGAAACAAGGGAGAAACACCCAGAAACTCCTCACATGAGCCGCTCTTTCCTTGCCATTAATGATGGGACAAAACGCTAATTTCGGGGGTGGGGGGTTACTGGGGTGGATTTCTAATTCACACGAGGTCCTCAGATAATACTAATCCAGTGCAAATAGGGCTTTAGTCGCACAACATCAGTTAATGGAAATGCCGTCATTTCACAATAGTTTTTGATTTACATTTAGAAAATATCGCAGAAGTTTTGCACAAATCTGTAATGGACATGCGGCTACTGACAGTATAGTCTCTTTAATGTTCAAATCTGGCTGGAGGTTTGAGATGCTATTTTCGGTACAGTTTAATTAATTTCACTAATGTTAAAGTGAATACACTGTTTTTCTGTGTTTATTATTTTTATTTTTTTTACATGTGTTTTGAAATATGCATTGTGTTTTAGGGTAAACTTTAACTGAAAGTAATTTTCAGCCATTTTTCTTCAGATTTTTTACCCCCACATTATATTCTGGTGACTTTGCTCAGCATGTTTTAGTAAAATTTCTTTTTTTCAAAATCCTGATTGGATCATATCAATAGAAGTGTGCAAATGTAAACACACAGTGTGTGCCGCCGACTCCCTCTAAATGACTCTGTCAGTCACACAGGAACTCATCCATATAAATATAATATTTTCCCAGGTAATTCTCCATGCTGTCACCTTTGAATGACATCATCCTCAGGCGAGGCTGTCCTCTGAGAGCGGCGGGCGATGAATGAGAGATTTCAGGAGACAGATGAACGTCTCCTCGCTGGAACTCACCGGATCATCTCCAGAAGCTCCTCGTGGCATCAACGTCTTTTTGTTAAGCTTGAAAGTCACCATGGAACTGCGTCCACACACCATTTTAACACAGGACTCGGTTTTATCCGGAGGTTGAAGGTTTGGCTGGACATTATGCTGCCAAAAACGTTCTACCTTCATTGTATTTGGTTACACTTTATTTCGATGGTCCACTTTAGACATTCTACTAACTATAAGTAACGTTGCATGTCAACTCACTCTCATTACAGCATTAGTAGACTGTCTGCTTAATGTCTGCTAACTCTGTATTTTGATGCGCCCCAAATGTAACCTTGTATTTTGATGAAATATTTTTTTGTTGTTTTGAGAGGCAACTGATAAATCTATCATGAAAAATATTTCATTCTATTAATGAAAAGTGTCTTTTATTGTATAAAGTGTTTTATTTTTTCATGAATTTTAGGGCTCTGAAAGAAACTGCTCTCTCCATGTATTGCAGACATCCTTGATCATTCATAATGTGTTTCAGAGCTGAATGTGCAGTGGATCTGCTCCTCTTCCGAAACACACACTTCTGAGGAGGCTTTTTGACCAGGACATGGAGGTTAAAGGTCAAGCTCACACTCCAGAACTGTTCCAGCAGTCAGTGGTGATTAGGGCTAGGCAATAAATAAATAAATACATAAATAAATAAATAAATAGTTATCTCAAAAGCTATGAATTTAAATTTTTTCATTATTTAATAATATCTGATTAACATGCATATGAGAAAAGAAAGCGGGTATCAGTATATTGGATCAGTGCATTCGCTCTTAAAGTGACAGTAGCCTAATATTCCTGCAGCCGTCTGTGTCATTCATGTTAATCAAACAACAGAAGACAAAGAGAAAAGTCTCTCACTGCCCTTTACTGAATAACTTGTAACTTTAATTAGGATTAACCTATATTTTATGTATAAAGACTATACCGTGTTATTTTACATTTGATTACTTTGATTACATTCTGTAGGCTACGCCGAACTCTTCTGTTAGACTTATCTGAAAAACCTAAAAAGCACTGTTTATTTCATTTGTATCTTTGTTATATTGTATTTATTTATTTTTTATGCTATTAATTGTTTGATTATTTATTTACTTCTCTTTAATAATCTTTAAAATGTATATTAGTTAGTTTTAGCTGTGGCATCGAAATTGGAATCAATCGAGAATTGTGAAATTTCACTGGTTCCTAAAATGTTTGTCTCATAACCTCATTTCTTACAATAGAAGGTTACATGGGTCATAAAACACTAAAATAATAGCTTCTTTTTTTTTTTAGTGGGAATAGTGAAAATTATTCATTGATTCTAATTGGGAATTGAATCGAAATTGAGAATTGAATCGAATTGAGAATTGAATCGAATTTAGAATTGAATCAAATTGAGAATTGAACCGAATTGAATCAAATCGAATCGAATCGAATGGAATTGAATTGAATCAAATTGAATCGAATTGAATTGAATTGAGAATTGATCTTTTGCAAATCAGAATTGAATCTTGCCATCTGTATTGATACCCAGCCCTAGTGGTGAAGATCTTTTTCACATCAATTTAAATCTATTATGTGCTATTATTGCTGTAACATTAATGCTGACAAATGACTGTGTTTTCGGGAGATGTTCAACAGTTACCTAAAACATAAAGCTATTTGACAGTTAGTCAAACATGAACATTATGTTGACATTTTCTAACACTGCACATATCTACCAACACTGGTAATATGGGCCCACACTTCAGATCAGGTCAGAAAAGAGGAATACACATGAGATAAAATTGTGCAAAGTAGTCTATTTATGGGCGATGAGACGTGAATGGCTTTCAGTGTCAGTTGAACAGTGTTTCAATTTAATGGCTGTTCCCTCTGGAGAAATAAAACCGCTCTCTCATTATAAAACACGTCTGCTCACCTAGAGGCAAGCGCTCGATTTCACTTGTCTCTTTTACCAAAGAATTTTTTCATTGAATTACTCAGCAAACCTCAACATGAAAATCATAATAATAAGAATAACAGTTTCCCCACCGTCTCAAATCTTAACGCCATTTCCTAATGCCACGTCAAGCGACGTCTGGAAAGGTTTGATCCGGACAGTCAACATAATTAAACTTTCACCCATCCACAAAAGACCCAATTACTTTCACTTGTGTATTGACACGTGAGATCGATAGAGAGGTAAAAGAGAGGCCTGGGTCGTGGTGCAGCACACAATACACTGCAATTCTACATTTGGTCAAATGTGGTGCCAGAAATACACAAAGCAGGGACCCAGCATCACTAAAAAACCCATCTTACAAATCACTACTCTACAATTAATGTTAGTTAATTAATGTTATGTTGCCATGTTAGTGGTGTTTGTTAGACAAACGCTGATATTACTACACTAGTGCTCATTGCATAGTAGAAAGTACAGTTGGAATAATGTTTGCTTTTACATTAGCACACAAAAAACTTTTTCTTTTAACTGTCTGAAAAATAAATTATGATCAATAGTTTCTATATAGTTCACAATTTACACAGTTCAATCATAATTACAAGAAGTATTTTTGTTCTAATGCTATCCATGTCAGGTACAGTTCAAACACTCGTCCATAGTGGCCTAAAGTAGCATAACATATATACACTGCCGTTCAAAAGTTTGGGATCGGTAATATTTTCAATGTTTTTAACAGAACTCTCTTCTGCTCATAAAAGCTGCATTTATTTGATTAAAAATACAGTAAAAACAGAGCAAATAGTATTCCAATGTAAATCAGCTGTTTTCTATGTGATTATATAGTAAAATGTAATTTATTCCTGAGATCAAAGCTGAATTTTCAGCATCATTACTCCAGTCTTCAGTGTCACATGATCCTTCAGAAATCAGTATAATATGATGATTTGATGCTCAAGAAACATTTATGGTTATTATCAATGTTGAAAACTGTTGTGTACATTTTTATTTCAGGATTATTTGATGAATAGAAAGTTCAAAAGAACAGCATTTATCTGAAATAGAATCTTTTGTAACATTATACACTACCGTTCAAAAATTTGGGGTCAGTAAAATTTTTTTTTTTGTTTTTTTGGGGAAATAAATACAATAAATCATACTTTTATTCATCAAGGACGCATTAAATTGATCAAAAGTGACAGTAAATACATTTATAATGTTACAAAAGATTCTATTTCAAATAAATGCTGTTGTTTTTAACTTTCTGTTCATCAAAGAATCCTAAACGAAAAACAGTTTTCAACATTGATCATAATCATAAATGTTTCTCGAGCATCAAATCATCATATTATAGTGATTTCTGAAGGATCATGTGACACTGAAGACTGGAGTAATGATGCTGAAAATTCAGCTTTGATCACAGGAATAAATCACATTTTAAAATAGCCTATATTAAAATCGAAAACAGTTATTTTAAATTGTAATAATATTTCACAATATTACAGTTTTTTGTAGTATTTTTAATTAAATAAATACAGCATTGGTGAGCATAAGTGACTTATTTTTAATAGATTAAAAATCGTACCAATCCCAAACTTTTGAACGGCAGTATATATATATATATATATATTTACTTTTTTTTTGTAAAAGTCCAATGTTAGAATGGGGCAAACAATGATGCCATTTGTTACTTTGTATGAGGAATGTTTTAAAGCTAGCCGTGCATTCTGAGAATATGATATGGATAGTCACTAGTGAAGGGATTGGGACTGTGATTGTTCTTGTGGTGTTCTCAACCAATCAGTGTTGTCATCATGACATCATTTCCTGCGGCTCGTGAGTCATTAGTCACATGAGATTTTACAGCTCAGGTGATTGGCTCAAGCCAGAACCACAGTCATTGTAGTTGGATGGAGAATTACAACTAGCATTTTGTTTAAAAATAGATCGTTATCCATCCCACCGAAGAAGGAAAGTTATAAAAGTTTAAAATCTTAAGTAAATTATTTACATTTTTGAGCGAACTATCCCTTTAACTATCTCCTTTCAATATCAAAGTCTGTGCTGTGTTCAAATTACCGTTACATGCATTAGTGCACATTATTAAAGACTGGCCAGTGGGAGTATCTTCAGAGGATTCATCGTCTGGAGTGTTTTATGACGTTCATAAGATCAAAGTGTGCAGTAATATGATCATACTATTACATACACTCATCAAAAACAGAGGATAGCCATGAAACACAGGCGCTTTAATTGGAGCAGAATGGCATGTTGTTAGCTTAATGATGTTTTAATCAGTGCTAATGTAGCTGAGGCTCGAGCTCGTTTAATGGCCTTTTAACAGTCACTTTAGAGAGATATTCATCTGATGACCTGTTAAGGCCAATGCACACCAACACACACTCCGTCAGGATCAGTGTGTTACCCCTGTTGGAGTCTGTTGGCGTGCAGGAGCATGTTTTCGTCGATAGAAAGATGTTGAATCGGCGTTAGAATAACGTGCATTAATAACTTTAATATCCTGCATTTATTGCATTATATTAATTAAATTTTTCATTTTACCTTATAAATGTATAGTTTTAACGTGCACCATTATTAAGCATGTCAATTTAGCTCATCATCTTTATTAAAACTAAACTTTCTTTTTCAAACTTTCTCTTTTTCATTACCACTAGGCTAGGCTAACAAAGTGCAAGAATGTATATTAAAATCTATATTATTTGACGTTTATTTGACGTCTGTTCCAGTGCTATGCAAATTTCTGTTCTAGCAAGCCCCGCGCCCAAGCGCCGCCACTGGCCAATAGTGTTCATTTCAGCTGGAAACTGCAGTAAACTGTATGTACGTTTTTATAGTTTTGCAAAAAAAAAAAAAGGGCACCTTTTTTTTAATGAGCCTGGGTTTAATTTCACATCATCTAAAAAGTCTAATGTGCCATTTTCCACACGTTAGACACATGACAATTATTTCAGTGAATCGCATTGCAGAGCCACAGAGAGTGATTACATATGCAGGCATGAAGATTTACAAAAGCACTACTGTATAATTACTGATTAACATAAAAATGGTTTGTCATAACATATATCATGAGTGATTCAACATGAGGATTCTGGGCTCATCTAGAAAAGTAGTATTTCACACCGCAGTCAGCTTTGAATGTTGTTAACCTTTGGTCATAATATTTTCAATTTAAATAAACCACCAGCTTTATTTGCATTCATTTGCATCTGTCTGCTATAATCCATGTGATGTTAGAAAAAAATTACTTTAGTGTTTGCTTTTCAGGGACTTTATTAGGATGCTTTTCACTAAATCAACAAAACTATCAATGCTGCAGTGCTGATTCGGTCTGAAATGACCTCTGACCTTGTGCAGACGTCCACACACAATCTGGTTTGGTACACATCCCGTCAGGTTTATTCAAGCCATTTTTAGCATATTAGTTTAAACTCTGAGAAAATCATACTCAGTTTGACCCTTCAGGACCTGGCATCTTCTGGTAATCAAGTGATCAGTGTTGCCAATATTAGGTTATATGCTGTTCTCATCTTCAGAGAGATTTGTCCATAAACTTTAACCAAAATGTGTTGCTATTTTCCTCCTGAGGTGAAGCCTATTTGTCACCCAATTTGTTTCCCACAGACACAGTGCCGATGTTCAGAATAGCACACTACCACTACTCTCACTAATTCTGTAGATAGTATGCAGACTGTGCACATTGTTTTCTGTATGCATCTGCTATGCATCAAATTAAATGTCAACAATGTAGGCCCTAGTGAAAAATAAGTTCTTTGTTAAATGCATTAAATTGCAACTCCATTATTATAAAGGTGTCAATGCAAATGTATTGAAACACATGACATACAAGTTTCAATAGAAATTACATTAACATATATTTTTAATTTACCACAAATGCGTTTAATTCAGTAGTACACTTTAACCATATTTCACAGACAATGGACAATAAATTACATATAATGATGTACTTAAGTCCTACTTAAGTGGGTCTTAAAGTCCCCCTGTAGTCAATCATTTTATCCCTTAAAACTCGTCTTTGATCACCAAAATTACATATTTAAGTGTTTTTTCCTTTAAAAAATGCATGCCTTAAAATGTCTTATGTATAACTAGACACCTTGCCTCATTATTTATACATGGTTATATGAATATGCAAATGAGCCCCGCCTCCACTCACTCACTCATCTCAGAGATCCACTCGTTGACGATCACACGTTGATCTGATTGGTTACAAGGTAGTTTGTGACGTCAGAAACACCAGCGATTTCAAACCGTGTTTTTCAGACTGTCTTTTGTTCACAGCAGTTTTAAGGAGAAAATACTCAGCAATGCTGTCGACTTATGAATTTACACATGGTTTGTCTTAAAGCATATTAAAAACACCACATAGACATATAAACAACATTAAAAGCTGGATTTTCACCACAGGGGGACTTTAAAAAAAAACACTCTCAAGATCAACTAATTGCATTTAACATAAAAATGTAAACTGCTACATTTTAATTTCGTCCCAAAACATTACTGTCACAGGCAATAAAGATGAGAAAAGGATTTAATTGCAACACTTTTAACATAATTATATCAACTCGAGAAACAACAAAGAATAAACAGAGAAAAAGCTTGGCAGCATAAACAACACAAGACCAGGAACAGAACAAACTGAGGCTTTAAATACCTAAGATAACGAGAACTAAACAAGGAGCAGGTGGAAGTAATCAGTCAAACAATGAGTAACTATGGCAACTAAATGACATCAACCATGACAGCCAAAGAAACAAGGATATACAAAGTAAGAGTCTATCAAAACCAAACAGAAACCAAAACCGAATGTGACATTACATATACAGGCTAAAATATCCTGTGTCTAGTGTGTGAACATGTTCAAGTTATTCCAGTCATTTCAATGAGGACAAATGTTAATAGACAGATTTTGCAATATCGACACAGTCATTGAATTGTCATAATTAATGAATTTTACAGTGTTATTTTTCAGCCTAATTCAGTTCAACAACTATAATCTTCTGTCGAGGTGCTTCACAGCAGAATTTGAATTTGTCTCATATTTAATGAAGTTTCCATCACTAATCGTTATTGTGCTGTTTATTACTGTGAAGCACATGCGGTGATAATCTGTGCTTGGGGAGAGTGTTTTTTTAGCCTTTGTGCAAAGAGAGACGCCCTGCACAAAACACCCAGACAACACCTTCAGGATCAGTTTGTACACCAACAGCATCTTTCCTTTCTCTAGCTGAATAAGAAATCCATACGGGTTGACATCACACACGTGATAAATGAGTGTCGCGAGCAGCAGCGACGACTGCGATGCAGAATCATCGTCACCTTTAGACCTGCTAAAAGTCACGGCAATAATGAGTCTCGCGACCGGATGTATCATTCCCTGCGTGAGGTCTGATGCTGAAGCAGATGAAATATAAATGAACTATTTATTGCATCGAAGTGCAGATGTACGATTAGACTTTCCTTTATCACGCAATAAGAATGTTCTACTAGAACCAAAGCCATTGACCGCAGCACAACAGGCAAGGACGAGCATCTTTAATGTTTGCAGTGGTCATAACCGAACCTGTTTATCCATTAGCACAAGATTACACTTTACTGTTCATAAAGATTTTCCATTAATCGTATCCTGGACTGGGTTTGGCACGGCCTAACTCTCTGGGTAAATAGGACAGGGACTCGGGGAAGGTAAATTACTTGCCACTTTTATTGCCAGTCCCAAGATGTGTTTTCCAGAATGCAGAAGGCAGCATATGCCCGGCTAATCTGTTCCCACAGCTGTGCCAGGTGTCAGGCTGCCAGCGAGCTCTGCAAGGGCACGGGCCACTGCGCTACAACCCTCAATCATGTTATGTCTCGAGATGCAAGCTAAAAATGCATTGAAATAATGAAAACATACTGTATGACATCCGTCGATCGCAATTTTCACTGGTAAAAACAAAAGTGAACCAAAAGAAAATCACAGCAAAATGTATATTGTCAGAATTCTTGATGCAAAAAAATAAATAATAATAATTTGGTCCAATTTTTAAGTCCAATTATCCACGTCAGCTCCGTTACACTGGCCTATAGACTGAGCCTATTTAAAAGTTTGTGTTTGTAATATTTAATCAAAGTGAGTATACCAAAAATCAGTGAACATTTGATCTCATTCATGTTGGAGGTGGAATTTTGTAATATTTTTGGTGACAAAAAAAAAACATGCAACTGTGGGTGCAACCATTAATATGGTTAAAATTAAAATTAAAATAATCAAATAAATAAACATGATAAATATCAGCACTCTAATGTTTAAAGCATTTAAAAAAAATAAAAATTGTCTGTCACAGCGGGTTGTAGCAAGAGAGTATAGTTGAGCCAGGATGTATTTGCAGAAGACACTTTTTAACTCAAAAACTTGTTTTCAAAGAAAACAAACAAACAAGCAAACAAACAAACAAACAAACAAACAAACAAACAAACAAACAAACAGGCTGGATAATGTAAAATAACTACACACTGAAGCAACATTAGACGTTACATAAAAACAAAAACTGAAGGCTATATATACAGAGAGAGTAACTCAAGGGTAAACAAGGAACAGGTGAATCAAATAAAAAATCAATGAATCGCCATGGCAACCAAATAAGGACACACTTATTTATTATACACACAAACAATGTGCACCTTTTTTTTATTTCCCTGGAATAGGGTGCATGTTTTTCAGAGGCCCCTCCTCCACCTGCAATAACAAGTGACAAAGAGCCCCTACAAACTGGCTCTACTGTGTCCAGTCCATAATCCAACCCCGGGACAAAATCGCATGAAAAAAAGTCCCTGTCATAAACGTTGCCCATGGTTTGGAGATTAAATGCCGATTGGCTGCGTCTGATTTGGTTGAAAAGCAAACACTTTGAGTTTAATTTCTGAACTAGTTTTAGTATTTTTTACATTTTATCTAATAGAGTCATGAAATTCATCACTGTATTTTTTTCATGATTTATAAGCGTTTTAACTAATAATTGCTTCAACCATTCTTTTTTTTCTTTCTTTTTGTGTTATACAACAGATTTTATCTTGATTTGATCCGCTCAAATGTTGCTTATGTCCGTTTCAGTCTTTGAAGCTCTTTGTCATCTCTTCGTTCTGACCAGGACTGTGTCATTAGGATAGGGAGATAGGGAATATTCTCATCAAAGACTGGATTCAAAAGCATCCAAGCAGCTTTTACAAATTGATTTCGCCAGTAGATGCGCTTACTCTCTCCCAGTGTGCTTTGCTTCCAGTAGCAGTAAGGGACTGTGTAAAGATGTTCTCACTTCTTGGGCTGGGATGGTTTTACTCCCACTCCACAGTGTGTGATTTAACATTAATCAAAATGACTTCCTAATCTCACTCTCAGTCGGCTACAGAGCGCCATTTCCCACTTCACAGGTGTGAAAGCCAGGCGCATCAAAGCGTTATGTGTGACCGAGTGTGTCTCATTCTCAGATATATTTGTTCCCCTCGTGTGGGAGGAGGGCTAACGCTATCTTTGATGTGTCCTTGCCATGGCGGCCATCCCTGGAATGAGGAGGAAGGAGTTGTAGTAATGAATATCTATTTCTTTCCTGAAGTACACAGCCCTGTCATTTTCGGAGAGGGCTTTTGCACACACAAATGCATGTGTTTCAAAGATCAGGAGATCAGCAGTGCATCTGGAACTTCAATAACTGACCAACATCATGATCAGGATCAGTCGTACAGACAAAGAGAATCCAATTTAACAAATAAAACGTTGAGTATTTTCACTTGGATCAAGCAAAGTACGTAACACTATTTGGTAAAACTTTATTTTACAGTGTTGTTGTTACATATGTTCAATGTACTTTCCATAGTAATAACAAAATATTATGCATAATTACGTAACGTATAATGTAACTAACCCTCAACCAAACAATAATCCTACCCTAACCCTGTAGTAAGTACATGTGGTTGCTTAATGTTACTCAGTACTTAAATATTTAATTACACTGTAACAATCACACCTTAAAATAAAGTGTTACTCACTATTATAAGGTGATGTAGTTACACGTAAAATAATTTTGACCCATTTCACTCGCTCTTACTGATGTCACACAGAGATATCATCAGGTTATTCTACAATATCCATCACGAATTTGAATTCATTAAACCTGATTGCATAGCACCATTTGAAGCATAGTGCAATAGTTATTGGATTTGTGCTAAGTGAAAATGAGAATGCAAAAATGTAGTAAAGCCATTGTGCCGTCGAGGATGTCATGCAGCATCACTTTAATCAAATAAACTGTCAATCCAGTCATGCCTTCCATCCCAAAATCAATGAAGAGAGAAAATATGCCATATGCAAATCAAAAGGGCATTTTGGCCAGTGCGGGTGTCTATTAGCATAACTCATTCAAGGGCCACAGAGTAACTGCGGAGAGCAGCTCCCGTCATGGAGCGGTTGTTTTATGGAGGACTTGTCACACTCCTGGTTTAATTGACATTAAAAAGCAGTGAACGGCATTCTAATTCGTTGTGCACCTGACTGTTAGAGCGCCGTTAGACTATCTGCAACAAAGCCTGTCCTGCCGGTGAAACTGGTGGAGAAACAATAAGGCATGTTCTCTCAAGGTTTGCGTAAATGAAGTGGACATAATGGTGAATGCTTAATTACAGCTAATTAATAGTTAATAAGGTATTGGTTAAGTTTAGGTATTGTTTAGGATTAAGGGATGTAGAAAATTATCATGCAGAACAAGGCATTATGTGCTTTAATAAACAGCCAATATCCTAGTGATATGCATGCTAATTTACAACTAGTTTATAGTGAGAATTGGAGCCTAAAGTAAAGTGTTACCATAGTTTATCACTTTTGTGGTTTTTGTGATGTCACTTCATCTAATTGCACTAGGGACATTCAAACATGAGTATTTGTTTCAACCCTTCTCCCAATTAATGCATTGGATTTGATTGAATAATGTGTTGTATAATTTTCCTAATTTACACATTTGAGTTAATCAAACTTTTTTCAGCACTCTTAAAATAAATTAATATTCACAGTCTTTCTTCACATTCAAAGCCTGAGGATTGATTCTTTCGCTGTGAAAATGTGACTATTTCAGTGGTTCAGCAATCTGTGCAAATTCATAAGCAAACAAAAGAATATCTGATAAGCCAAAACATTATCAGCACCTGCCTAATATGCTGTTGGTCCTCCATGTGTTGCTGAAACAGTGCCGACCCACGAGGCCAGGACTCTACAAGAACCCTGAGGGTGTCACATTGTCGTTTAGCAAACTCTTTTTTTCAGCCATTTGCACACTTTTTTTCGGAAGTGAGTACAACAAAAATGGTGGAGAGATTAGAAAGGTTGATTCTGTCAGTGTCAGAATGTACAATTCTGTATGATCTCTCTGATGAGGGTTATAGAGAAATAAATAGAATTATATATACAAGAATTATACAATTATATTATTACATAAATTTAATTATAGCCTATATTTTAATTGTATTAACTGCCCTAATAACGTTAGAAAATCATGAAAATAAAAAAATGACATGACAACTTATCTTTATAAAATCATTATTTATTTTATTAAAAGTTAAGAATTCAGGTTTGTTTAACAGTACCATAGCAACGCTAACTTCCACTGGAATTGTCAGATAGGAACCGTCCGTAGCCTTTCGCAAGAGTAACATTTTTTTAACGCATCCGGATGAGCAACTGACACGATTTTCCGCACTCGTTCGGACCCGTTTCGGACCCGTTCGCATGCGGTCTGCGAATCTCCATAGGAAATGAATGACTTCCGGTCAGTTTCAACTGCGAGTGTGAAGGCGGCGTGAAGATTGATGAAAATGTGAATATTTCAGTGATTCAGCAATTGTTTTCATCTGTGCAAATTCATAATCAAACAAAATAATATCCGATAAGCCATAACATTATGAGTACCTGCCCGATATGCTAATATGCTCAGAGCTGAACGTGTCCTGTGGTCTCTGGAGCAGATCCTTCAAGTCCTGTGGGTCGTGAGGTGGAGCCGGCATGGATTGAACTTGTTGGTCCAGCACATCTCAAAGATGCTCAATTAAAATTGAGATTTGGGCCTCCAAAAGGGCAAACCCTTGAACTCTTCATCATGTTCCTCAAATAGGGTGACACCCGTCCCACTTTGCGTTGTACCACAAAGCATTTTCACCCCTTGTCCCGCACGTCGCATATTGAGAAAATGTCCCCTATTTTCATCAGTCTGTTGGTTTTTGAATATCATATTAAGAAAACATGCATGCGTTCTTTTGCCTTTTTAAGAAAGCATTTTATTTATTATTTTTGCGGGGTAGTTTTTCACATGTATTTAACAGCACTTCGTCAGATGTACTGTACAAACATAAATCTGTTTTTAAAATCCTATCCAATGGTTGAAAGCACAGGAGTAAACACGGTCACTAGTGGGTTGTGACGCTGTCAATCAAAATGTGGAGCGGTGATTTGTTACATGTGTTTCTGTCAGAAAAGAAATAATTCGGTAAATTAAAATTGAAATTTAACAGAATTGATCACCTTGTTGCCTGCTGTTGTTGTTTTAATTCACATCCTTTCTAAAAATATGAACGTTTTTGGTTTAATATAGGCTATTCTTAATATATAAGACTATCAATGATCTAAATTCATGTTGGTTTATATTTTATTTGTTCATTATTTATTTTGTTGGATTTTAGTTGGACTTGGTCAGAACAGTTTCAGAAATAGTGATCTGCATGATGTCTTTGGGCTCAGTGATGTTGAATTTAAATGTCATGTAAAATAAAGACATGTTATGTTACATTGTGATGTAATGGTGTCTGGAAGGGACTAAAGAACAAAGAATTTTTATTAGCTGAAAGGCAGAATACAAATGTTTTTATTAAGTTAGATAAACATTATATAACAGTTTCAGGATATGTTTTAGTGTTGGTAATGTCCCACACAAACTTATAATCGTCCCACATCTGGTTTGTTTGATGGTGGTCACCCTATCCTCTAAGCATTCCTGAACAATGTGTGCAGTGTGACAGGGTTCATTATCCTACTGAAAGATCCACTTTGTAATGAAAGAACAGCATTGTAATGAGGGGCTGTATCTGGTCTGAAACAATGTTTAGGTTGGTGGCAAGTATCAAATCGACGTCGATATGAATGGTTGGTTTTCCCAGCAGAATATTGTCCAGAACATCACACTCAGTGTGCAACAATCAGAGAAAAGCTTAAAAGATTCAAGAGGCTTCATTTCTCAATCCCTGTACATGTCCATCCACTTGATGTAAAAACAAACGGGACTCATCGGACCCGGCGACTTTCTTCCACTCCTCCAAGGTCCAGTTCTGACACTCGTGTGCCTGTTCTGGGCTCTTTTGACGGTGGACAGAGTTATCATAGGCTCCCTGATCCTCAGTGTGTCGTGACAAATTCCTCTCATAATCATCATTCAAACGTTGTGTCACAGTAGACCTTCTGTCGGCTCGCACCAGACGGGATAGCCTTCGTTGCTCACATGCATCGATGAGCCAGAGGCCAGTGAGTGGCTTGTTCCTCCTCGGACATAGTTGGTAAATCCTCACCACCACTGACCGGGATCGACACACGTCACCTTCATTTATACAGCGCTTTTAACAATATGGACTGTTTTAAAGCAGCTTCACAGTGATAATAGGAGATTAAAGTAACAGATTTTTTTTTGCTTTACAGCAGCTCTAGAATAAAGTTATTGTCCAGCTAAAGTTAGTTTTGATTGATTCACTTCCGTCGCAACGATCATTAGTTATTAACTTAGGGGCCGCTAACACGACACCGTTCTAACAGAAAATTCTTTAATGCGATCCGGCCGCTCATTTGCATAAAACAGTGCCTGGTGGCTCTGAAAATTTTTTTTATCGCTTACGCATAGCCACGTGAATCAGTTTTATCAGTACAGAGGTAAAGGGAAGGAGGCCTTAACAAGGGAGAGACTAGTGATACTTCAGGGATGCGATGTCATCATGTACAGGCGCAGGTCCTTCATCAGATCCGGATACGGCCTGGATCCGGCTAGAGCCCGAAGCCATTTGTTTTGAGAATAATGGCTGGCTGATGAAGTTATTGGCTGGCTAGCCGGCTCAGCCAAAACCTAAATGGCTGCTGCAGCCGCCAAACTTTTCATAGCTGCAAATGGCTGAAGCTGCCACTTCATGTCTAGATGTCTATGTTATACTGATTTACTAGATCTCAATATTTCCAAGCAATGCATGGCTTACACTATATTTCTACAAAATGCAATACAATGTAATAAAGAAAACACCAGATTTTACTTTCACAACGTATGTACATATTTATTTTGTAATCTGATCGCGGAGAAGTAACGTTGTGTTGATTAAGAACGCAAACTTTTGTTGAATTTATGAGAAATCTACAGACGCAAACAGACGAAGTGTAGTAAAATAAAGACCTAAATGTGTATTTCGGACTTTTTTTCACCACAAGTCTGTAAGAAGACATGGAAGACAAATATCCAAAAATCTCAAAATTGACCAGTAAAAAAAAAACGATGTTTTTGCCTGCCGTGTCTCGCCTTAATATAAACACACACTGTTATCAGTATTATTTTGGACAAAGTTTTGCACATTTCACTTCAATGTACACTGAAGCATGCGTCGTGAATTAGCAATGTGGAAACGGTGGTTTGTTACTGCAGTAATATCACGTTCAGTGCTATAAATCTCTCCGTTCCAGAATATTTGGTTCATAACATCATATCTTTGATTCAGGTGTTTGTGCAACCGTGCCCTGAAGATTTAACAAAAGTCTGGCTAGGCCTAAGTTAAAAAAAAAAGTAAGTAGGAATTAGCAAAGTATGTGAGAAGTGAGATCAAAATTACCTTGCTTGCTTCTTTCCGCCATTTCACCTCAGTGCGAGAAAAAAATGCATCGCTTCTTCTGTACGGAAAACGAGCAATTTTAATTGGTCGTCAATTCACTGTGAGTCTGTGTATCGTAGTAACGAGCACAAGACTGTGCTGTTATGAATCCAGTGGGAAAATAGATCTAGTGTATTGTTTATATATTCGTGTCGTGTGTGTATGTCTCTATGTGATAGAATTATTATTTGATGCAAATAATTCTAGCCAGCTCAGCCAAACTTTATCAGATGGCGGCTCAATTTGGCTTACGAAATTATTGGCTGGCGGCGGCTGAAATTCTAAATGGCGCAAATGGCGGCGCCTGGCGGCGGCTTCGGGGTCTAGATCCGGCGGACTGCGGTAAACCTCGGGATAAACAGAGAGACAAATATTAGCGTAGACGCCATCCTTCTTATGATGTACAAAGTACATTAGGATTTATGGGAAGTGTTCACACAAGCCTTGCCGTTTCAGAGACACTCTGATCCAGTCGCCTTGCCATAACAATCTGGCCCTTATCGAAATCTCTCAGATCTTTATTCCGTACCATGTCTCCTGCATCCAAAACGTTTATTAAGAGACCTGATTGTTTGCTTACCATCTAATTTACCCAGGGGGGTATTCCAGAAAGCAGGTTATGTGATAGTTTAAGGGTAAGTAAGCGGATAACCTCAGCTTTCGGTTCCAAAAACGGACGTAACTTTCAAGGTATGTTAGTAGCCATATCGACTCACTCTCTGAACATAACCTGACATAGCTCCTGGGTTAGTTTTTTTCAGAGAGGTGACGGCATGCCCTTTTGAAGACGACATAGTGGATGTGGAAGCACAGATAATACAAAATATTTTCCGCCATGAGAGGGTGATAAGACCACGCATCGATGTGCTTTCGCATCCAAATTAATATTTGCAGGAGCGTTACCGTTTTTCACAAGATTCGTTAATTTATTTAACTAATCTTTTGAAAACATACATATCAAACATGACACATCGCGGATCAGTGCTTAACACAGAGCACATTTTGTGCATTGTCTGACGGGTAGTTTTTTGTGTGTAGGGCTGTTCGTACAGTATATCTTGCACTCAAATGGTTCCTACACACTTTTGTGCAGTTCTGGCCATAAAACACTGACAGTCATTAAAGAGGAATTACACAGAGTGGCAGGTTTGCCCTCTCTAGGATATTCTCTAGAGACGTGATATTTTAGTTACATGGCACAACTTAATCTATCCATTTATCAACACTGTACAGCCAAAATATTTATAAAATATTTCTAACTGTGTAACTTTCAATTTCAGGGTTCCCAAATGTGATTGGGTGCATTAATGGAACCCACATTCCTATTAAAGTTCCACATTCCTATTAAATTCCTATTAGGACAAGAAAAGTTAAACTAATTTCTTTCCCCCTATGTTATTTGGATCATCTGTTGATGATCTTTTTTGTTGATTTTTTGTTCTTATTTAGTTTTTGTCACTGTCTTTTAACATGTTCAATAAAGAAAAAAAAAAGTTCCTTCAGTCAATGAAGGAGACTATGTTAATAGGAAGTCAATCCATAGCATCAGTGTGCAGGTAACAATAGATTTTTGGGTGCTAAATCTTTAAACCATTAAATCCCCCTCATTACTGGTCCCCACTAAGGTAATATGTGGGGCAACCCACCTCTTCAGGCAAGGCAAGTTTATTTATATAGCACATTTCATACACTATGGCAATTCAAAGTGCTTTACAGAAAGGAATTAAAATAATCACAAAATAAAAGCAAGGAAAATTAAAACAGTTATAAAATAAATTAAAAGAGATATATGAAACAGTTATAAAATGATTTAAAAAGGTAAAAAGATGATACATAGACAAACTTTGCATCTGGCAAAACACCGGTGTATCATATTTTTCACAACTCCCAGTTTAACTCTGAGATTGTCCCGTTGTGATTACACTCTGTGTGTGTGTGTGTGTGTGTGTGTGTGTGTGTGTGTGTGTGTGTGTGTGTGTGTGTGTGTGTGTGTGAGTGTGTGTGTGTGTGTGTGTGTGTGTGTGTGTGTGGTGTTCTTTCGGAAATCTATTGGACGTCTCCGATGGACCCGATTTCCCCCTAAAATCGGACAGAATCTCTAATGTTCAAGGCAAATGGCCAGGTCTGTACATGATGCCATAATGTTTAGGGAGTCATCGTTGTGCCACGAATTTCAAATAAGGTATGTTTTGCCTTACACAATGTTTATTATTATTATCATTTTATTTTATTTCTGTAATTATACACTTTAACTACCATTATAGGACACTTCAGTGGTTACTTTGTGTGGTTACCCATGTCTGCCCTATATGATGACACCCTATCCTGATCCTGATCCTGGACTTTTTGATTTGATTTGATTTATTTGACAATACAAATTAAAACAAGTCCAATCAAGCCCAAAAGACCAATTCATACAGATTTAAAAAAAACTGTTGAGGATAAAATACACAAAAAAATCCACAGGCTTATTTCCATTGTGGTCCTCTGTATTCAAAAATGTACGAGCAGTTCATAATGGGAATGAAATCAAAACAACACACATCAACATATCACATAATAACTACTAGAAACATAGTTAAAAAAAGCCATTTCTTAACTTTTCTTCTAAAAGGACCTTCATCTTGAATTATTTTTAAGCAGGCAATTCATTCCAAACAACAGCGCTAGAATACAAAAAATAATTCTTCCCAATTAAACCGACACAAGTATATATTATTTATCCTAGCCCTTGTAGAAAAACTATCATCTCTTACGAAAACATAGTAGTCATACAAGTATTTTGGAACATTTCTATGTAGTATTTTGTACACCATCATCAACTTAAGAAAAATTACCCTTTTGTCCACTTTTAAAAACCCTATTTTCCTAAAGTGATTATTATTCAAATGCATTTGTGAATGAAGCCTCAGAATAATTCTACACAACTTCTTCTGAGCAGTCTGTAATTTACTTTTAACTCGTTTCGTAGAGCCACTACACCAGAAAGTTGCCGCATAAACAAAATGTGCTTGCACTAATGCCCCAGCTAACATTTTTAAGGTTTGTTTATCACAGGTAAAGGGTCAAGGTCAGGGTGCAGGGCTTAAAAAGGTTGGTGACCACTGCTGTAGATGTATTTGGTCCACGTTGTGTTCATATTTGAGCTTAATTGCACCAGAGATTGTTTGAAAGTGGAGCGAGACCCTGAAAATGCAGGTTTTGGTTCTCTCGGGTCAAGGTGTAGATGACCATAGGCATCCTGAAGGCCGGGTTTGTTTCTTTATTTCTTTATGTCCTGTAATAAACAGACATTTGTGGTTATTGCTTTATATACCATTCAACAACAATTTATTTTTTATTTTTTATTTAACCTTTATTTAACCAGATGATCTCATTGAGATTTATAACCTCTTTTTCAAGAGAGACCTGGCCAAAACGGCAGCATATTAACAGTTCACAGTTACAAATACGAACACCAAGGACAGGCACAACAACAAGGAACATTTAACAAGATCCTAAGATACATAAACAAACAACATCAGACTTATTAAAATTACAATTTATACATAACATAGGTTTAAAAGATTTAGTTATTTTAAAAACAGTAACAACTATTTATTTCCAAAACGTTCATGCGTTGGTTAAATTCACCTTTTTTATGTTGAGCCTTTACTCCTCCATTTAAAGCTGTATAAGGTCCATCTCCATGTCACTTTTTCTAATTTGCATTTTAAGATGGACCTTATACAGCTTTTTGGCAGGCATCTAGAAAGACAAAATAATTCAACTTGGTTGATAAAGTCTGTAATACAAACACAGACCAAATATTTAAATGAGGAAGGATAACTGCAGAAAGCTTCTTACACTGCTAAGATTCTGCATGGAGGAAGATAGACCCTCATCTGCATCTAAACCCCCAGCCATATTCTGTAAAATTACATGTTTTATTCTCTTATCTAAAACAGGGGGAATGCATTATATGCATCATACCTCTATGGGCCTCCCCATATTTTCGATTTCTGTCACAGCAGAGGTGGTCTCTTCATCTTCATCCTACAATGCAAATAAGTAAGGATGCTTGGTCTAGCAAACAGAAACCTAAAGCCCTAAAGACAATAATCACTTATTCTGTGACAGAGTGTGGTGTTGTAGGAGGGTCCAATAATACAATGCGGCCTCAGCAACTGAAAGACAATTAAACCAATAAGATACTCAGGGCCAGATGTACACACATTTGCGAACGCAGCATTAACGGCGCCATGGCCAAGACGCAGAAAGTGCTTGATGTGAAACCACAGTGTGCGTGTTATGTACCAAACCTGTAGTTCATCAGCTAATCAGTGCCTGTCCCCATCCACTATACCGTAAATTGCGCGTATTTAAAATCAGGCAAAACAGCGAAAACAAAATTTAGCGATAACGAGGTTGATCTGTTTGTTCATGAGGTAACAGCAAATTTAAACATCTTACAAGAGAATGCCATCTGGACCGAAATCACAAAAAAGAATCAATGCAATATCCTCGACCCACAGACAGGTGGAAGAGGTAAAAAAGAGGTGGCAGGACCTCAAACGCCGTACCAAAGTAAAAGTTGCATTTAACAGGGCATATGCCAGGAAACACGCTTCCTAAGGCCCCGTTTACACTTAAAAATATTTAATCAGATGTGCCTTTCGTTTACACGGCGACGGCGTTTTTGGGACTTAAAAACACAAAAAAGTGAAACCACCCTCCAGAGTGGAAATCTTAAAAACGCTCCACCGGCGCGTTCCCGTCTAAAGGGGAAAAACGCAAATCTGCTCATGGTGGCTCTCGCCGCGTATGCGTTTACGTCACAGGTATGCGCCAGTACAGGAAAATAACAACCAACATTCTGGTTTATTTCCATTCGTCGGACCTCTAAGTTTCCCTAGCAGCTGATAAACGTACAAGAGTCTTTTTGCTGTTCGCTTCGCCATGTTTTGATTTCGCGATACTAGGGAGAGAAGTAGAAGGAAGGTTGTATGCAGGCGCGCGGACTTGGTGTTGTTGTGTGTCAGTGCTCCACATTGCCACCTAGCCGCCTGGAGTGCATACTACATTGAATTTCACACACTACATTGAATTTCACACACGCACGCTGATTTCCCCTCCATAACGCTAGTCTAAACGCAGAATAAAAAGTGATAACGCAACGCCACTTTTGCACTTTCTCTTGAGATCATTTCTGTGTAAACATAGCCTAAGTTACACCTGCTTTTAAGAGGCGGACAATTTTCAGCGCAAAATAGAGGCGCGCTTTCACCGGCTTTTTACATAATTAGGCGCAGTTTACGCTTCCCATCCCATCTTTTTATGTGACACTCCCACTTTCCCCTTGACCATCCCATGAATGCATATGCATGACACCAAAAGCACATTTTGCCATTTTCAGTTCCTGCGACAGGCAGTCTGTGCTTTCATCTCGGTGCGTCCCGCTCGTACATACCTCGCAATGGTTTTATGCGCACTTTGAGAAACAAATACGCCTGAAGTGGGCGCAAAAGCGTTAGTACATCTGGCCCTCAGTGTATATTCTCAAACAAACTAAAAGATAGACATTAGGAACATCTAAGAGTACTAGAAATAAGATTATAGTATACAGCATATGCAGTAAAATAAAATAAGGATGCATAATGCACAAGTGAAACAATGACTGTGAAATGCATTAAAATGCCTTTTTAAATGGTGACAGTGTTGATGATTTTATTTATTAGAAACACTGATAAAAACAGTGAAAACATCAATAAATCATAAGTTTTAATATGGTACACTTTACTAAGCCACTCGTGTTGGTAGCTGAGTCCGATGAATTGTCCTCTATTACGGGACAGTGCAGCTCCTCAGCCTTCTCTCTATTGGATACTTAGAAAACGTCTCGGTTACGAATGTAACCCTAGTTCCCTGATAGGGAACGAGACGCTGCATCAAACGCTGTGGGAACGCCCCTGCGTTGTGCGTCATGAAGCATGTATGGAATCAGCCCAATGGAGAGATGGAACGTCATAGGCGGGTGACGTCATCGACCAGGAAACTATAAAGCACCCCATAAACACAAGCGCAACAGCTTCTGATAGGCCTGAAGGAAGCGCTAGCGGGAATGCCGGGAGTATGGTGGAATGACGCAGCGTCTCGTTCCCTATCAGGGAACTAGGGTTACATACGTAACCGAGATGTTCCCTTTCAAGGGAATTCGAGATGCGTCAAACGCTGTGGGAACGCTAATACCCACGTCGCCATAGGACCAAGTGACCGCCATGTGAGAACTAGCGCACAGAGGACGAGAGCACCTGTGCCCCAGGGGTAGAACTGAAGTCTAGGTCGTAGAACTTAATGAAAGTATGCGGTGAAGACCATCCAGCTGCATCACAAACGTCACTGAGGGAAACTCCTGACAGTAAGGCTTTAGAAGCCGCCATACTCCTGGTAGAGTGGGCTCGTACAGCCAAAGGTGAAGGCTGACCAGCCGACTCATAGGCAAGTGAGATAGCCTCGACCACCCACTTGCTCATTCTCTGTTTCGACGCGGGACACCCCTTCTTGGGTGGCCCAAAGCACACAAATAGTTGTTCTGACTTCCTCCACAGGGCAGTTCTGTGCACATAGGCGTCTAACGCCCTAACAGGGCAGAGTAAATTAAGCTTCTCCTGGTCAGACGACAGAAATGGAGGAGGATAAAAGGCCTGCAGAACTGTAGGTCTAACAACATTAGTAGGGACCTTGGGAACGTAACCTGGTCTAGGATGCAGAAAAGCCTTAACCATGCCAGGCGAAAATTCCAGGCACGAGGGTGAAACCGAGCCTGCAAATCTCCGATTCTCTTTAGTGAGGAGATAGCAAGAAGAAAGATAGTCTTAAACGTGAGAAACTTCTCAGGAACTTCTTCGATAGGTTCAAGAGGAGCTAGGGAAAGACCTTCTAATACGATGGCCAGATCCCAGGCCGGCACCCTCGTACGAACTGCTGGCCTCAGCCTCAGTGTGCCACGAAGGAAACGAGTTATAAGCGGGTGTCTCCCAAGAGAAACTCCACTGAAAGGGACGTGGTAAGCAGCCAGTGCCGCCACATACACCTTTAGTGTGGAGGGGGATAGCCCTGTGGAGAAGCGCTCCTGCAGGAATTCCGGCACTGCACCCACTGGGCAGTTAACTGGGTCCTGCAGGTGGTCTCCACACCAAGAAGTGAAGAGTTTCCACTTCAAGGCATAAAGCTTCCTCGTGGATGGAGCTCTGGAGTGAAGAATGGTCTCAACAACCTCGGTTGAGAGACCAGAGTTCATGAGCTGGGCCCCCTCAGAGGCCATGCCCACAATACTGGGCGGGGGTGAAATATCATGCTGCCCGCCTGAGAGAGTAGATCCCTCCTGACCGGGAGCTCCAAGGGAGAGCCGTCCAGGAGAGAAATCAGGTCCGCAAACCATACTCGGGCCGGCCAGAACGGGGCTACCAATAGTAGGCTGACCCCGTCCCGGCGAACCCTCTCCAGAACTCCAGGTAGCAGAGCAATCGGGGGAAAGGCGAACAGACGTGACCTCGGCCACGGCTGCACCATAGCGTCCAACCCCAGAGGGGCTGGATGGCTGATGGAAAACCACAGATGACAATGCGTGGTCTCCTTGGAAGCGAATAGGTCCACCTCGGCACGACCGAAACTCAACCAAAGGAGCTCCACCACCTCGGGATGGAGTCTCCAATCCCCCGGCCTCGACCCCTGTCTTGACAGGGAGTCTGCTACCACATTCAAATACCCAGGAAGATACATTGCTCTCAGAAATAGTAACCTCCCTTGGGACCACAGGAGAATCTGACGGGCCAACTTGTAAAGCCGGCGAAACCGCAGGCCCCCCTGATGATTTATATAAGAGACCACCGACGTGTTGTCTGACTGAACTAACACATGATGACCTCTCAGGTCTGCTAGGAAGTGTTTCAGAGCCTGGAACACCGCCAACATCTCTAGACAATTTATAAGCCGTGATAGATGATGGTCCTGCGACAGCCCTTGGGCTGGACGACCACTCGTGACCGCCCCCCACCCTGTGAGGGAAGCATCCGTCGTTAGCGTTACGCAACGACAAAGAGCCCCCAACACAGGCCCTTTGAATAGGACCCAAGTTTCTTTCCACATGACCAGAGCACGAAGGCAGCGCCGCGTGACTTTGACCGTGCGGAGCGGATTTCCCCTCGGGGAGAATCCCTTGGTCCTGAGCCACCACTGTAGCGATCTCATGTACAACAGGCCGCAAGGTATAATGTCGGACGCTGCTGCCATCAGACCCGACGGTCTCTAAAACTGTTTTACAGTAAGTAGCTGGCCTAGCTTTATTTGTTTCACAGCTGAGAGAATCGAAACGATGCGGGTCGGAGCGAGTCGCGCCTGCATCGAAACCGAAACCCAAACGACACCCAGAAAAGTGGTCTTCTGAGGAGATAATACACTTTTCTTTGCGTTCAGCCTCAACCCCAACTTCCTGATAGTCGAACCGCCATCTGCTCTGTCTGAGCTAAAATTAACCAATCGTTGATGTAATTGAGGACACGAACACCCTGAAGCCTCAGGGGCACTAGTGCTGCGTCCATGCATTTCGTGAAAGTGCGGGGAGATAAAGCTAGGCCAAACGGAAGAACCCTGTGCTGGTACACCTCGCCCCCGAAGGCGAATCTCAGGAACTTCCTGTGTTGTGGAAGGATGGAAATGTGGAAGTACGCGTCCCTTAGATCTATCGTGACAGACCAGTCCTCGGATCTGATTTGTGACACGATCTGCTTGATAGAGAGCATCTTGAATTTTGGCTTCCCTACCGAGCGATTCAATAGGCGCAGGTCTAAAATTGGACGCAACCCCCCATCCTATTTTGGAACGATGAAATATCGGCTGTAATAGCCTGACTCCACACTGGGAGGAGGAACCTGTTCTATAGCCTCCTTTTGAAGGAGTGCTTTCACCTCTTGTTCCATAACCAGAGCCTGCTCGGGGCCCACCACTGTAGGCAGAACCCCTCTGAATCTTGGTGGACGACACTTGAATTGGATAGCATAATCCCTTTCTATTGTCTGCAGGACCCAATGAGATATTTTTGGAAGGCTTTTCCACTCTGCCAGAAATTCTACTAAGGGTACCAGTCCCTCGAGATTGGCCTCTGGTGTAACTTGAGCAGCAAACGCAGCGCCCTGTAACGGCACACCGGCAGGGAACAACTGGTCTAACCGCTCTGAAACCCTCCTTAGAGGGAGTGAGCGTCCCTCGGGAAATCGCTCGCTGGGACCGTCTGCGCCCCGGCATGAAGGCGGGGTTGGCAGAACGGGCCCCTGAGGGCACCGAGGAAGAATGGGCACCGTAGAAAGAGGTGAACACCTTTCCGCCTCCGTGGGGACCACCCTCAGTGTCCTGTGCGCCGTGGCGCCAGGATTTCTTCTTAGCCTGAAGCCTTCTTAGCTAATATAAATGTCCTCAGATCAGTTCTATTACTGGGAGATTTCGGCAGAGAGTGCCGCGGCTGAGCCCACTGTCCAGCAGGGGGAGCACGAGACGCGACACTCTGCTTCAGCGCCCTATATGATGAGCTCGCAGACGGCCGGGGCTGCTCCCGCTTAGCAGCCCCAGGGACATGAATTTTTAAAGGGAGAAATTTCTTAAAAGCTGTTGTTTGCTTTTCCTTCTCCTGGAATTTATCGATGACAGAATTTACAGCATCGCCAAATAAACCCACGGGGGAGAGAGGAGTGTCTAAAAGGAAAGCTTTTTCTTTTTCTTTTATATTTGTCTGATTTAACCACAGATGTCTTTCTGCGGCCACCAGAGCTGCCATAGATCGACCCACTAGCTTGGCCGACTCTCTGGTTGCGCGCAGGGATAAATAAGCAGCCTGACGCAGTTCGCGAACCACGTCAGCACTGACCTCCTCACTCTCACTCACGTCCCTCAGCAGGTCAGCCTGGTATGCCTGCATAATAGACATAGTATGCAGACATGACGCAGCCTGACCCGCCGCCGAATACGCTTTACCCACAAAAACCGAAATATTTCTAAGAGGCTTGGTGGGTAATGCCAGTGCCTTAACAGATGACGCAGCCTCGAGGTAGAGAAAACTCGCAAGCGTCTCTTCCACGCGAGGCATAGCCGAATAACCATACCATATGATTTTGCCCCCACAATATTAGAATATGTTGAAGTCTGGGGACTAAACACTCTATATGACACAGTTTTTTTCCACGATTTCGACACCTCAGTGTGGAGATCGGGAAAAAACGGCAAGCACCGGCGTGGAGGTTAGACTCGTGACGGCAAAAATCTCTCATCTAATTTTGATTTAGAAACAGACTCCTGTCTAGTCACTGGCCATACAATGCTGAGTTTTTCTACAGCTCTTGTTAATACCTCCACTAGCTCATCACTTTCGGGAGTGTAAGGTGGCGAATCCTCCAAATCTCCCTCATTTATAACTGGTGCCTCAGCCCGAGCGGAAGAAACCGCAGCGCGTGCTTGCGAACACGGGACTGAGGCACTGGATCTCACAGGTGAAGGGAGAGATAAGGCAGAGCCCGTCTCTAACCCCGCTGAGAGATCCATCTGCGATCCCCACGATACGCGTCGTCGCTCTGCCTCGGCAAGAGCGGGACCCGAACCGCGGGGAGCGCACCGAACCGCTCTCCTCGAAGAGCGCCCGGCGGGAGCGGAGCGTCCTTAATGGCAGACGCTCGCAATGCTCACAATCAGCTCCCTCGAGAGCTGACTGGGCATGCTGCACTCCCAAACAAACAACACAAAGAACGTGTGTATCCCCACTCGTAAAATAACGCGAGCGGGGAGGGACACACTTCCTAAACTGCTGTTCGTTGGGCTGATTCCATACGTGCTTCATGACGCACAACGCATGGGCGTTCCCACAGCATTTGACGCAGCTCGAGTTCCCTTGAAAGGGAACTAAATTACATTTAATACTAAATTACATGGCTTCAGTAACAGTTTAGTAAGTTTAGAAAATATGACCTTGTTGGAGAATGTTTTTATGTTTCATTTTGACTTGGCTCAGAATTCTTCTGGCTCCAGAAGGATTACACCAGATAAAACGAGAAGCCAATAATCTATATTAGTAGCCAAATATGTACATTACTAGTAATATTAAGAAACTTATGGAGGGCAACATGTAAATGCTTGTCTATTTTTACAACATGCCCAAAAGAATTTTGCATTACAATGAAAGGGGAAAATAGCCTATTTATAATTTTATAAACTCACGCATTTACTCTGTCCGTTGTTTTTTGCCAAGCCAACTCTCTTTCCATTGCTGATTGTTTTGTTGTTGTTGTTACAATGAGCGTACAGTCTCAATAATCAAGCATTAAAATCTTTGAAATATGTCGCTTGCTTTTTTTCTCCCTGGGTTTCCATGGTAACTCCTGAAATCGGCGATCCATTAAAAATGTTTTTATGTACTCACAATGCGCGCGCATTAACTCTGGGTCACCATCAATAGGAGGTTGATGGAACTAACTTTGGAACCGACATTCCCAGAGTAAGCAAGTTTTGGGTTAATCAACCGAGAGTTCAGGGTATATATCACCCTAAGGTCGACCCAGACCTTAATATGTGGTCTTGTTAGGAGATTATCACAATTTTCGCTTTACGTCTGACTGGTCATAATGTTTTGGCTCATCAGTACGGTTCCTTTAGATCAGTGGTCTTTGCCACTGTCCCAGTAGCTCCTGAACATAACAGTAAAATATACAAAAAACATATTAATAAAGGCTCAAAATTGCAACCATTTTGGTCGCATATGCTTCCAAAATTGAATCCGTGCGACCACAAAATTTATTTGGGAGCATTTGTGAGAGTACAAATAATTATTGTGGAGCGGCCATATTTCTAGAGATGAAAAATTTAATAAATGGGAAAAATAAATAAATAAATCGGAAAAGGCCGGTTTGTGCACTAAATACACAATCGGCAACTGGATGGTTTTTAGTTTAATTTTGGCTGATCTCTATTGCAGACTTGCACACAAACTGCATTGCAATCGTTTTCCTAAATGTCATTTGTGTGAAAATATGATACACTGGTGTCAAGCTAACACAGTCCAGAGACGGGACACACTGAAGCAAAGAGGAGAGCGAAGACGCATAGCAGAGAAAATACCAGACACAGCAAGATCACTGTTCGTGATGCTCGAAATATAGGAAGAAACATATAAATATTGAATTGGGTGGGGATTTATATGACTGTATCTCTGAAGGAATAGTGTCGATGGCCTTTTCTTGCCTCTTATCTCCGTATAAAGTTGTATTTGTAAGCGCAGCTGCTTTTTTACAGCTGTACCCAAAGAAACGCTTCTTTTCCATAAGCTGTCTTCTTTTCCTGTCAGAGAGTGAATTTGCATTTTAATTCAGTCCATCTGTTTTTTTTTTGTGCATGCAGTTGTGTCTTCTGTGACAATTGACAGAGCTAAAGCCAGACCATTCTGTATTAGACCTAAGTCTTGAAATTATGCAATCTACTGTATTTTAAATTACAACTGAAAAACAACTGCACTGTAAAAGAATTATCCTGTAAAAAAACAGTAAACTACTGGCAGCTGCCAGCATCATACTGTAACGGTGTGTAACTGTTTTTGAAATGAACAGCTAAATACCGTTTTGTCAGCTACAGTATATAACTGTAATTTAACAACATATAGCTGTAGCTAACAAAACGGTAATTTTTGATACCATATTTTTACAGTATGATGCTGGCAACCACAGCTGCCAGTAGTTTACCGTTTTTTACAGGATTATTTTTTACAGTGGTGTAGCATCTGTGTTTGGATTGTGATTAAAAAGCAATGTTTGACTCTTATTTCAAATTTTTTTAGGGCCAGTTTGGACTGTTATAGAGCAAATTAACAACAAATAAATTTGATTAAACAAAGAAGAAAAAGAAAAACGGCAGATGGTATCGGAATTGGCCAATTTTCTTGTATAAAAATCAGAATCGGCGATGAAAAATCTGTAGGTAGATCATCCCTTTCAAAAATCAGGGATCTTGGGCTTGAAAAGGTTGGTGACCACTACTTTAGATGTATTTGGTCCACGTTCGGTTCATATTTGAGCCTAATTGCACCAGAGATTGTTTGAAAGTGAAACGAACCCCCTAAAAATGTTTACAATTATTACCGGACTCAAAGAGCAATCGCTCCAGAGTTTGTTTTAATCAAACCAAACCTTCCAAGTGTGAACACAGCTTCACAACACAATCACAATACTGTTTCTCAATGTTGTACAAAGACCCCTTATTACATTTCTTAGACCTAATTGATATAAATATGGTAGTTATTTAAACCTGTAATACAGAAATTTGCTGTGCGACCCATTTTTATCTGACATTTCCTCATTCATGCTTCAGCGTCTCTGACCGATTGGGGACTCTGTGACAAAGGAAGGGTGGGCTGTGCACTAAGCCATATCCATTCAGGGTCAAAACCTTAAAAGGTGACTCATAGTGGACAAAAAAAAAATAATAAGAGCAAAAACAAAGGGTGGAGAGAGTGGAAAGAGAGAGCAGCACAGAGTTAGAGGAAAAGAAAGTAGGTCGACTGGGTCACTTTGTGGATGAAGAGAAGCGTTAATGGATTGCTACATCCCGTTAAAAGGCAGACGAGAAAGATAAAGGTACAACGAAATAAAAGCCGGATGTCAGAGCCACCTCAAGGAGAGTCGCTTCAACCTGACGCTGAGGGGTCGGAAAGTGAAGTTTGGGAACACGAAAACATGCTCTTTCATCGTGTAGGTCTGAGCACATCATATACAGACGAAGTTCTGCACAGAGCATTAAGGGTTTCTATCAGGAACAGATCTGATTGAAACAGAAATGAAGGTGGTAATGGGTGAAATGAACAAACGTTGAAAAGAGCTAACATACAAACAGCTGCTTTCACCATCCTGACACAAAGGTGATAATAGCGAAATTATTCCGATGGGCTTTGACAGGGAGCGTTCATGTGAACAAAAGTGCCCTTACTCTAGTGTTTCTTCAGATTAAGTCATGTGATGTACGAGACATTTATGTTGACTGTTGATTTATGATCTGTTCACAGCTGAGTTGTCCCTGTGTCTAGAGAGAAGGTAATATATGTTTGAACTGTGGAGGGTTTTCGTGTGAAAGGGTGAGCGTATGGTTTTCAAACCTCAAACCTCAACAAACCTTTTTTTGTTGTGCGTTAAAGGAGTAGCTCACTTCAGAATAAAAAATTCCTGATTATTTAATCTCCTCCACGTCATCCAAGATGTTCATGTCTTTCTTTCTTGCGTGGGAAAGAAAGGAAGGTTTTTGAGGAAAACACTCCAGGATTTTCTCCATATAGTGACTTCAATGGAGTCCAACGGGTCGAAGGTCCAAATGTGAGTTTCAGTGCAGCTTCAAAGTCTCGACACGATCCAGCCGAGGAATAAGAGTCTGATCTAGACAAACCAAAAATTATATACTTTTTAACCACAAATGCTCGTCTTGAACATCAATGTCTTCATGCATTACATAATCACGTTGGAAAGGTCAGGGCGGTAACCGAACGTAGGCAGAAAATGTAGAATAGGGTGAAAAACGTCCTGGTTGCGTATGCAACCCACCGTTCCCTGAAGGAGGGAACGGAGGACGTAGTCGACGCGACTGAAATGGGATCACGCTAGGGAGCCTATCATCTTCGAGTACTATTGAACGAGCCAATGTAATTGCATCACACACTCCGCCCCCGCGGCGCGGGTATAAATACGGAAGTGGATGCACGCACTAGTTGCTTTTCGCTGAGGAGCCGAGAGTAACCCGGGGTCAGCGGTGGTCCAGCGGTAGTGGCAAGGGGACTACGTCCTCCGTTCCCTCCTTCAGGGAACGGTGGGTTGCATACGCAACCAGGACGTTCCCTTTCAGTCGATAACGTCGGACGTAGTCGACGCGACTGAAATGGGATCAACCATTGAACACGCCACTAACGCTGCCACCTTCCAGTGCCTAAACCAAAGCCTCCTGATGCCCCCGCAAACTTAAGGCGGGGAAGGACAGGGCTTAGGCCAGGGAAGTCACTGCTGTTCCTACAGGACCACCGGGAAAGCGTTCCCCGTACGTTGGAAGGAAGGGACGCTGCGGAAGCCACATCCAACCCGAGGGAGGAAATGTGGAGAATACACATATGAACTGGGCGGAAACCGGGCAGTCTAACATATGGAATGTCACTGGGGTGGCTCCAGCCTAAGACGGGGGGAGACACACCGGACAGTGACGGCAGAGAGACTCTGCCGAGGGAAGACACGGGCTCACCGCAGGGAGCCGTATCGTGGAAGAATACACATATGGGGTCACCGAAGGGACCGCAACATATGGACCCAGCCTAACACAGGTTCCACACTGCTTACGAGTGGTAGGCCTAACACCAGACGTTCCGCACGTCCGACGTCGGAGGGGTGTGGAGGAACTCAACAGGGTTCAATTTTAAGGGAACTCAACTGGAGTAGAAAGGCGCACGTATCCAGTCCATAGGAGGGGAATGGCGCAGCAAGCCGACACTTGAACCGGGCTCACGGTGAAACTGGCTTCATGAGAAGGGAGCCCACGGGAAGCAGCGGTTCAACTAGGTGTCGTCCAGCCCCCAACTCTAGAATCTGTTTAGCAAAGTATATCGTCAACGCCCAGGCGGAGCACTTTACACTCATCATAGAGGAGCTCAACACCTAAGTGGACATGTTGCATCTCGGATCTTTGCCGAAATGAAGGCAAGCACTAAGTGCAACTTTGCATGGAAACAGCCTTCCCTCTCTGCTGAATTCCAACAGATATTTGAAGAGCTGGTCTGAGGTCTATGACTTGCATTCTGTACACGTCCAAGCGAATCGGACAGAGAAGCCAGGGCTGGATCTGCCTCCTCCAGGGCAGCGCTTGCAGGCTCACCACCTGCTCCTATTACGGGAGAGGTAGGAACCTTGGGCACAATCCGAGCCGGGGTCTCAGCTTGTGAGAGTTAGCCGGCCCAGACTCCAGGCACAATACGTTGACCGAAAGCGAGCAAGTCCCTACCCTCTAGTAGAGACCACGCGAGCAGGAGAACTGATATAACAGAATTTTTAACTCACTACCTGCAGTGGCTCAGGGGCGGTCTCTGCAGTGCAGTCGCACCAGGGACAAGGCCCAAGAGGATAAAGAGGGACACAAGGATTTACAAGACCTTGCTCCTCAGGAACCTGACGATCAGAACGTGCTTCTGCATACTTCTGCAACACGATGAGCGTCGTTTAAACACCGAGGCAACATCATTTTGAGGGTGATTTAGGAAAACAGCCTACTGCAACCCATTTTGCAGGAAAGAGAGCACTGAAGTGATCGAAAGCTTTCAGGATCTCCTCAGGGGAGAAGACGCACTCAACGACTAGGTTCCACTTCTAAAGGCGTAAGCACGCTACCCAATTCTAGGGGGTGCTCGCAGAAGTGATGGTAACTAACACATGTTCTTGTGATAGCCACCTGAACCTCCGCGTTCGGATGTAAGACCGCCCGGAATCTCCGGGGGAAGAACGCGTGTGCCATCGTGCCCCGTCCCCGAATCCAGGGGAAGTCAGGAAGGCTGTTGAAGGGAACCAGGTCTAGTTGGGCCAATGAGGGGCAACTATGAAGACCTGTTCCTCTCCTGACATGGCACGTAGGTGCAAGTGACGGGCGCAAAAGACAGGAGCATTGCTCAACACAACATGTGAAGATCACTGGGCTTCAGGAGCATTTTCTGCTCAGCACTTGGGTGTGACAAGTTCACTGAGCTTCAGGAGCATTCCTGCTCAACACCTGAGTGTGATAAACTCACCGAGCTTCAGGAGCATTTCTGCTCAACACTTGAGTACGAAGAACCTCACTGAGCGACAGGAGCATTTCTGCTCAGCACTTGAGTGTGACAAGTTCACTGAGCTTCAGGAGCATTACTGCTCAACACCTGAGTGTGATAAACTCACTGAGCTTCAGGAGCATTTCTGCTCAACACTTGAGTGCGAGGAACTTCACTGAGCACCAGGAGCATTTCTGCTCAGCACTGCGTGTGATGAATTCACTGAGCTACCTGTGATGGACTCACTGAGCTACAGGAGCATTGCTGCTCAACACCAGAGTGCGATGAACTTCACTGAGTTTCAGGAGCAAATCTGCTCAACATGAAGAGTGATGATTTCACTGACTTGCAGGCGCAAGGCGACCATGAGTCGCAGTCACTTTTAGAAGGCTCACTGGGGTTAAACGCATTTCTGCGGGCCCCTGGGGCCGCTGAGTCCCAGTGTTTGTCCAAGGGTAGTCCGCTCGGTTTACCCAAACACTGGCGGAAAAATAAAACCGGGGGGGCAACTGAGCGGCCCCGGAATGGTCATGACCCAGCCGGACCCAGGGGATGGAGTCTCCACTTGCCCTGGCTATAACTGTCGTGAGGCTCGATGGCGGCACGATTGAGTAAGCGGGAGGAGTGGAATAAGGCGCCCTCAGAAGCGTCTGACTCCAAGGAGGAGGTGACGGGTGAGTTTGTGACATGCAGGGGAAGCTTGCGCAACGGTCGCAATGTCTAACAACTCGAGGCACGAATGCCCGTGTAGTCGGGGGTCGCCCAGGCCCCCGTTAAAACACGCCCTTTGTACATGGCCGCTCTGTTGAAGAGGGTTTGGCAGCAGACCGGGATGAACTATAGTCACACAGGGTGAGCTGCTCTGCCACGGTCACCTCGGGACTCGATCGTGAAGCTAGCGCTGAAGCGGTCACATATGGAGGGAGCCAAAGGCTGCGACTACCATATACCCCAGGAGCCTCTGAAAGTTCTTTCAGTGGGACCCTTTCTCACTTCAACACCAGCTGAACACATTCTCATTGGAGAGACATGTTGGACCGAGTACCTCTCCAAAACTAGAAAAGAGATACTCAGCCCGTGGGCGAGATTACTCTCTTCCAGTTGACCTGAAGACCCAACGGGCTCTGGAGCACTCGAGGGGAAGGACACTGTACTGACACTCCACCCTTAGACGCAACACACAGGATGGCCTGCGGTGCGGGAGGTAGAGATCTGAAGCACATGTCTTTCAGGTCAAAGCTGCAGACCAATCTTGGGCCAAGATGGTCACGACCCACCACCTAGTAGCACGAAGAACGAGTTTACAACTGGCCTTCGTACCGGCTGGAGGAGCGGCTATATCAAATCCTTCGCCAGCAGGATAAGATAAGCACGCACAAGTCAGGAGCACTGCTCAACACTCGGTGTGATGAATATCACTGAATTTTCAGGAGCACGTCTGCTCAACACCTAATGTGATGACTATCACTGACTTGAGCGGGGTAGCCGAGCCTGAGGTGGGGCAGCAAAGTAGAGAGAGTGGTGTTAGTGTGCTGTGCAACACTTACCTGTCTCCACAAGCGGCAGGGGGCGCGTGAGAAGGCGGATGACCAGGTCCTCGAACGCACCAAGCTGCCTGCTGGCGACCAAGGGGGAGCTGAGGGGTGTAAGGCTATACAGGGTCACACCCGCCAGACTGGCCCTCTTGGGACCCAGGAACAGATGAAATTGCTCTCTCTTTGAAGTGTGGGTACCGCTTGCTCCGCTTTTTTTTTTTTTTTTTTAGGGAGCCAGCGGCGGAACAGACACACACACAAACAAAGGCTCCACCCGGCCCTCACCCGGGGGGAGGGAGTGATCGTGCCACTCCAAGAGCATCTCATCCCTTCCTGGGCGGCCCGCTCCGGAATGCTTTCGCTGTCGCTTGCCACCTGGCTTGGCAGCGCCTGGAGCGGGCTGGGCGTCTCTACTGCGGCCGGCTCCCTGCTGAGGCCTGGGTGGAGGCTGCTGCGGAGGGCCAGCAGGAGCGGCGGCCGGAGAATGCCCACGGCGACGAGCAGGCGGAGGAGCTGCCACCGGCGGCGGGTGGAGGCAGCAGCTGGCCACCGGGGCAGGATGTGCCGGATGACCTCCGTCTGCGCTTGAGCGGCAGAGAACTGTTTGATGCAGTTCTCCACCCCGTCGCCGACCAGCCCAACCTGGGAAATTGGGGAGACCAGGAACCGAACCTTGTCCGCATCCGCCATACCAACCAGGCTGAGCCAACGAAGGCGCTACTGGACCACCAAGGTGGACATCGCCAGACCGATCACGCACGCTACGACACCCGTACCCCGGAGGGTGAGGTCGGATGCAGTGCGGTGCTCACCTATGAGCGCACGGTCTGGATTACCCTCGTGCATGCCATGGGTGCCCTAGCCTGCAGCAACGCCATGGCACGCAAGAGGAAGGGGCTTTCCCACAGGCTTTGTAAGCTCTGCCCGTCGGAACGGACGAAACTCACAGGCCTTAGGGGGGAGACGAGGATCCCCCCAAAAGGCAGCGGCCGCCGGACACAGGTGCACCTGTGTCGACAGACCGCTCCCATGGAGGGACACCTCGCAACCCTTCACCGTTCCTCCATCAAGGGTAATGAGGGGGAAAAGCTATTCAGGCAGTTTCTGGCAGAGAAAGATGCTGTTCACCACCTGATAAGCTCTCCATGCATTTCGGGAAAGAAAGGCACTGGGGCGGCGAGCTGAGAACCAGCGCGGCCCGCCCCAAGATACCAAACTCCAGATTCCAACCGAGACTGAACGGGACACGGTGGAGGTTCCACTCGAGCCCGGCAGCCTCGGCGGCCCGTTTCAGCATAGCTGATAATTCTGGATCCGGCTCGGGCAACATTGAACTCCCGGAGGGAGACAATGCAGCCGAGTCATCATCTCCAGAAGTCAGCTCACCCTCTGATGCTGCAATCGGCGTCCTGTCCTCCAGGGGAGCCCCGAGTGAAACCGCTGGCCCACCCATTACAGATGGACCAGCAGACAACACAGGAGGCTCCAGTGGTTGCAGTGGAAGGGAGGAGTGAGGAGCCCACAGGGAATGGTTACCGGGCGGGACATCCAACACTATCCTCCGGTCACCCATCCCACACAGCACCCGAGGGTGGGGCATGGTAATGGGGACTCGCTCTCCGCGAACGAAGGCGAGTCTCGCCCTCAACACTGCGACAGTCATGTTCCCACAGTGAAAACATGAGCTGTCCACAAAAGCTGTCTCAGCGTGCTGTAAGCCAAACACGTGACACAACAGTTGTGACCATCAGAGAGAGACAGGGAACGACCGCACCCAGAAACGCACGGGCGGAATGACATCTTGAAAAAGACGCAAACGCACCCGTGTTGCTCTTTCAGAAAATAGGACCGTCACCAGTGCCGGAGCACACAGGGAAATGACCGCGGCAACACTGAACAGAGAACTGAAACAGTGAAGCACTCACTTTTCCGCCCTCTAACCAGCCATCAACACACACAAACATTTAGAAATTTGTTGCTGTTAAAACAGCAGTTGAGAGCTCAAAGCTCGCGATCACCGCTGCACTCGCGCTGTAGAACACCAGCACTGGGAGAGTCTTCCTGAAGAACACCGACACACTCGCTCGTTGTAGACAACAGCACTCTCAGAGACATCAAACGATCGGCTCCGAAGCGAAAGGCAACTAGTGCGTGCATCCACTTCCGTATTTATACCCGCGCCGCGGGGGCGGAGTGTGTGATGCGAATCACGCACGCCAATTACATTGGCTCGTTCAATAGTACTCGAAGATGATAGGCTCCCTAGCGTGATCCCATTTCAGTCGCGTCGACTACGTCCGACGTTATCGACTGAAAGGGAACTACACCTTTTTTTCTCCTCCAACTTCAAAATCGCCAGACATCGTTGTTTTACATTTTATTTATTTATTTATTTATTTTGTAAATGGCGTTTGGCTTAGTCTTTGCACGTTGGCTTTGTTAACACTGGGTCGGTTCTTCCGCTTGACCTTTCACGCTGATCACGCAATGTGTGTCGCATCACAGCTCGTGCAAGATCAGCATTAGTGGTTAAAAGTATATAAATGTTTATTTTGTTATAAATGTGCGCTGGTTTGTGTAGATCAGACTCTTATTCCTCGGCTGGATCGTGTCGAGATTTTGAAGCTGCACTGAAACTCACATTTGGACCTTCGATCCGTTGGACTCCATTGAAGTCACTATATGTTATTTATATGCATGCTGCCTCTACCACGCTGCATACACTCGACACAGTCTACATGGTGCATTACGGTTTGTTACTAAAGCCAAGTCGCGCACTCATCACTGTCATCTTTATGAGGTGACTGGTTTTAGCTCTTTAGGTCTCCGTAGATGGTTTCACTGGCATATTTTTATTTATAAAGTCATTAATGGTAATTTACCTAGTTATCTTACTAGTCTGTTGACCTGGAATAACGCCATTTACAATCTCCGCTCTGTTAACATTCTGGCTCTAAATATCCCACTTTTAACAACTGAATTTGGTAAGACTGCTTTTAGTTATGCTGCTCCTTGGTGTTGGAATTTGCTCCAAAAAGTATTGAAGCTTTCTGTTTTTATCCCACTTGAATATTTTAAACAATTACTTAAATGTTCCAAATTTGAACAATGTTTTCAATGACCCTTTTATGTCATTCTTAAATTGGTTTACATGTACTGTAAATCTGTTTTGTTTGTTGTGTTTGTTATTGTGATTTTGTGAAATTTGTGCAATTGTTGCCCCAGGGCTCCCTTGTAAAAGAGATTTGAATATCCCAATGGGACATCACCTGGTAAAATAAAGGATAAATAAATAAAAATAAAAATAAAAATAATAAATATGGAGAAAATCCTGGAATGTTTTCCTCAAAAACCTTCATTTCTTTTCCACTGAAGAAAGAAATACATGAACATCTTGGATGACGTGGGGGTGAGTAAATTATGAAATGAAATACTCCTTTAAGAATACTATAAGAGTTCTACTTTTGGTTTGGAGATTGTGTCCTTTAACAATCTGTCTTTGGTCTCGTGAATATGTTTGACTCCTGGAGACACTGGCTGATCTTTACTGACACTGTACTTTTAACAATGGTTTAAAATGAAGTATTTTCAACAGCACAGCTGTGAACTGAAGCGAGTAAGCTAGGAGTGTAAAGACTCGTCTTGATGTTGAATAATCACTAAAACTTTTATAGTAGATGGCTGTTTGTGTGTGTTAGCGTGTACACACAATGTAGGTGTCATTACAGCTGAAGATGTGATACCCGTGTGTTAAGAGAAGCACTTTTAATCACCTCCTCCTCTTCTCTGAATTGTGTGTCTTTTATTCTTCTGAGGGACACTAATGTTCTTCTCATCTACAATGATCAAAACAAAGTCTAATGTCCAATGCTTTCCTGGTGTTTTAAAGTGCCCCATAATGCTTTTTCCAATATTCCCTTTCATGTAGTGTGTAATAAAACTGTTTGTGAATGTAAAAGGTCTTCAGAGTTTCAAAGATCAAAGTGCAGTTATTTTTATTTCCCAAAGAAAGAAGCGATTCTGAACTGAAACGAGTCACTTCCTGCTTGTATGTTTGTAACAAATTTGCATAATGCCAGCTTATGGTCTTTATTGGCTGAACAGCGTCTCTTTGCCCCGCCCTCAAACACTTTAGTTGTATCTGAGACTGGAAGAGTTTAGTTCAATTCACGCAATTTGAAGGGCAATGGAAACGCGGCTAATGATGTCAGACAGACAGTGTGGCAATGCAACGCTTATTTTATTAGCAATGCAACGCTTAAACATTTGTTTTGTGATTTTTCTTCTGTTGTTTTGATTCCTTTGAACTGAACCTTCCTTTTTAATGTTCAGGTTGTTGGTTGAAGGTTAAGACAAATGACAGACATTGAAGCTCACATTAACATACATGATATTATCATGCTGTGAGGACGTGGCACAGTGACGCTAGTTATGAAAACAATTGTACGACTTTCTTATATTTAAATAGTTTAAGAAGAACATTATTGAGGATGTTTTCCATAGTTTTTGACGAATGAAGAAATCCAATTTTGAGTGGTCAGCTATAAATAAAGAAAATGAATAGGACCAAACACTGAACCCTGTGGGACACCTGATAAGTATGAAATGTGAGACACAAAACGAGTTTTAGTCTCCAAACGAAAGAAGCGTTTCTGAACTGAAACGAGTCGTCAGTAATTCCAGTCTCATTTCCTGCTTGTAGGTTTGTAACAAATTTGCATAATGCCAGCTTATGATCTCTAATGGCTGAACAGTGTCTCTTTGCCCCGCCCTCAAACACTTCATTTGAATCTGAGACTGGAAGAGTTTGGTTCGTTATGTCGATAAGAAGTGTTTTCTGCTGCCAAAGCAAATCAACTTTGATGAGATTGATTCGGTAAAACCCACGTCATCGTTACTGTTCGTATCACCTTGTATCAAGAGCTGAGGAAGATCCGGAGCTGAAATTCAGATATGCTAATGGAGTTTGGTTTCCGACACGCGCTGTGAGCTGTAGACCAATGACAAAGGACTGGGCAATCTGACCAATCAGAGCAGGGCAAGCTCACGGAAAGGAGGGGCTTAAATGGTTACACTTTATTTCAATGATCCACTTTAGAAATTCTACTAACTATAAGTAAGTTTACAACTACATGTCAACAAACTCTCATTAGAGTATAATTTCAGTATTAGTAGACTGCTAGGTTAGGGATCGGGTTAATAGAACAAGTTGACATGTACTTGCATATTTACTTATAGTCAGTAGAATGTCTGTTGGGGAGCAGCAAAATAAAGTGTTAGCAGATATTAAGCAGACAGTCTACTAATACTCTAATGATAGTGAGTTGACATGTAGTTACTTATAGTTCTACCAGAAAGACTCGGGAGAATAAGTACTGTAACAATAAATACATTTATTGATAGCCCAGCAAGCAATAAAGTTCTTTGGCGTAGGCCCCGTCCATAGCTCGCAATCCGAGGGTCCGACCCCCTGGGAGGTATAGGAAGGGACCATCCTGGTGGTGGTGGTGGGGAGGATGGAGAGGAAGGGACCATCCTGGTGGTGGTGGTGGGGAGGATGGAGGGGAAGGAACCATCTTGGAGGCGGTGGGGAGGATGGAGGTAAATGAAAGCGTCAGCATCTGCGAACAACTCACACATGTGTAAGTACCGGTCTTTTATACAGCAAGTATTAGACACAATTGGATAGATGAGAAGGTAATAAGTGACGTAGCAATTGAGTCTTCCTGGCAGAACTTAACGCTAAAGCTTCCTTTTAGTGAAATGTTTAAAGTGGCCCATCAAAATAATGTGCTTTAGAGAGACCGAATGCTTTATTGGAGCGTTTCACACACTGAGAGAAAAGAATTGATTATGCAACTTATTTTATGAGAACATTAAAGTGTTTTTTTTACCTTGGATGCATGTAAACTTATTGTAGGAGACCTCTGAAACATAATTAGGGACATTTAAAATTGCATAAGAGAGGCACTTTTAGGAGCTATAAAATATTAGACTATTTATCAATGTTTAATCAAGAATATTTTATTAGTTGCAACAATTCAATACATATAAAAGTACAGACTCTGACATCACAGATAGATGATTTAGTTTTGTATGTGGACCATTTGAATAGCTTGTGAACACAAAAAAATAGACAGATGTGTCCTGGGATTATCTAATGGCTATAAAATACTTAGTTTGATAAAAATGCATAATTATTATGACTATTTATTATGAAAAAAATATTAAATAACATCTCACTGTTATACAGTGTAATGCCATCAAATTCAAAAGCAAATCCAAAGCAATTATCATGCAAAAGCAATGGTTGTAACTAGTATGTTAGCTGTGTACCCACATAATTTGTCTAAAGAATAGGCCTACTTATTTTTTACAACTAAGTGTTGTATAACCAGCAGGAGAGCAGTGATGTGTAAACTGAATTTGGTGTTACAATGAAGTTATTTGATATTTTTCATAATAAAAAATGTGTAAAGCACATTTTTATCAAACTAAGTGTTGTAGTATGACCAGTAGGAGACCACTGATGTGTAAACTGAATTCGGTGACACTACAGTATATAACATTGAAGTCAATGAGTATTTTCGTAGTAACACTTTTCAGGTTTAGCACTTTGCAAACGGTCTCTTTGGACTTGTGTCTCAGCCACATATATCAATTTATATTATAAAGCGCGTTTTGAGGAAAATTGTGTTGTAGCTTAAATGTGTGTTTTTAATTCAGATTATAATTATTTATAATTCAGATGTTATTAGACAAAAACGGTGAAATACGTTCTACATTTGAATTTAAATTTACTTTGTGACCAAAAAATAAATAAATGAAATAAAAATAAAAAATACAGTTCCCTTTCAAGGGAACTCGAGCTGCGTCGAGACGCGGTGGGAACGCCCTGCATGATTGCGTCGTGAAGCAAGTGTATAATCAGTCCAATGGAGAGACAAGACGTCATAGGCGGGTGACGTCATTGACCAGGAAACTATAAAGCACACCTGAAAACAGACCGCGACAGCTTCTGCGCCTTCAGCAAGCGATCTGTGTATTCTGTCCTTGTCATATTTATTGTTGTCTGTCAAGTTGCAATATATATATATATATTTATATATATTATGGCAAAAGAGAGCAAGCAGCTTTGTGTTGTTCCCTGCCCACATTATATCACGGGTGGGGACACACACATCAGCTTTTTGTTACTATTTGGGAGTGGAGCATGCCACAGTCAGTTCTCGAGGGGGCTGACTGTGAGCATTGCGAGAAGCTGTCCGTGAGGACGCTCCGCTCCCGCCGGGCGTTCTTCAAGGAGGACGGTTCGGTTCAAGCTCCCCGCGCGGGTTCCGCTGTTGCCGATGCACGGCGGCGACTCGCATTTTGGGGTTCGCAAACGGATCTGACAGCGGGGGTTGAGACGGGCCCCGCCATTTCTCAGCTTTCACCTACAGATCCAGTGTGGCGATTTCCAGTTCCGAGGAATTGGTATCGTTACTAGTGTTTTGTTAAGAAAAAGAGAACAAAACAAATAAAGATATTAAGAAAGAGGCAGATGTTTGAGTTTTCAATAAATAAATAAATAAGTCAATTCATAACTCTGTTGAATAAAGAGGAGCTTTTAAAAGGAGGTTTTATCTAGTGCTGTTGCTAGTTAAATATTTACTGGCCAGCTGAACATTATGAGAGTGAAAATAATCAAAGTTTATTAGATGAAATATATCTAAAAAAAACGGAAAACTCTGTATCTCAGCCTCCTCGTCGGGGACTGCCGTTTTTTCCCTATCTTCACACTGAGGTGTCGAAATCGTGGAATTTACCCGCTTTCTATTTCAATGTGCTTAATGCCCAAACGTCTAACTATAGTAATGCTATGGGTATTAAGTATTATGGTATGACAGTGCCTCGGGTTAAAGAGACGCTTGCGAGCTTTCTCTCTCCCGAGTCGGCGTCATCATTTTTAACCCCGACGTTACCCACCAGCCATCTTAAATAATAAATAAATTGTATTAGTCAGCGCTAGTGGGTAAAGTATATAAGGATATATGTATTCACCTTTAATACCCCAGATCAGGAAAAACTTAATCTGTTATGCCCTTTCCGGGCTTTGGATGCGTATGTCCACACAGCTGCTCAGTGGCGTATATCAGAACAATTATTTGTCTACTTTGGGCATCTGCATCTAAACAGATGATGAGCAAGTGGGTAGTTGAGGCTATCTCACTTGCTTATGGAGCGGCCGGACAGCCTTCAACTTTGGCTGTCCAGGCTCATTCTACGAGGGGTATGGCTGCCTCTATGGCATTAATCTCTGGAGTTTCCCTTCATGGCATTTGTGATGCCGCAGGCTGGTCCTCGCCGCTTACATTAGATTTTATGACTTGGATCTTGGCTCCACTCCAGGGTCTAGGGTGCTTGCTTCTTAGCGTGCGCTTTGACTTCACACAGAACGGGCATTTGTCATTATGGCGTAGTGGGTATGGGGTTCCCATTGCGTCTCGACGCAGCTCGAGTCGCCTTGAAAGGGAGCGTCTCAGTTTACTTATGTAACCCTGGTTCCCTGAGAGGGAACGAGACGCTGCGTCGCCCTGCCATACTTCCGGCATGCCCTGATCGACTTGCTTCAGGCTTATCAGAAGCTGTCGCGGTCTGTTTTCAGGTGTGCTTTATAGTTTCCTGGTCGATGATGTCACCCGCCTATGACGTCTCGTCTCTCCATTGGACTGATTATACACTTGCTTCACGACGCAATCACGCAGGGCGTTCCCACCGCGTCTTGACGCAGCGTCTCGTTCCCTCTCAGGGAACCAGGGTTACATACGTAACCTGAGACGTTTTCAATATCAAACATTATAAAGAACTGTTTTGAGTCCTTGCACATTCAAGTTTCAAATGGCCGCAACCGATCTTAATTTAAACATACTGTACATGCTGGAAAAAGACAAGCCACAGTCAGATTGTCTATAGGTTTGTTTGCCAGACTTTACAAAATAGACTGATACAATTTCAGTCTAAATAATTTACACTGCATTTTAAAAAGACTTATTGCTTCTGATCAATAGACACAGAGAAGTGTATGGGGAACCCTGTTCAAAAATCATCAGAGTAGTACCACAGAAATTACACACTTCAGGAGAAGTGATTAAGACTTTATATAGCGATGGCTGATGAGCCAGAATTTGTGATCTGTGTCTGGGGAACATGTTCTGTCAATGAGGGTTGAGGATGGACAGATGTCGCGTGTGAGTCTGGAAACATAAGGGAGTTTCATTACATACGCCTCTATCAGCAGGACTAGTGTGTGTGGCTTGATCTAGGATTGAAGGAAACGTGGGTCAGAGCATTGTTTGTGCTGTGGGACAAAATTTCATTTTGCTGCTGGTTGCAGCTTGTGTACAGGCCTGAACTAAAGTGTAATAAGGACTTCAGAAACAACGCTGTTTCGGAGGCCCACACAGAAGAGCTGGATGTCTATGAGATTTTAATGCAGCTGGATGTGAGCTTCAGATGTGGAATATAAAGGGACAGGCTTGAGACGATTTTTAGTCTTCCAGCTTGATAATGCAAAGCTTTTCTCTGAGGTTTCAGAGATAGAGAAATGAGAATCAGCTAGCACCGTTTCCATAACAGATTTGCGCAAATTGTTTGTAATATTTTCTAAATATCAATTAAAAACTATTGCGAAATGAGGCGTTTCCATTAGCTTATTTTATGCGACTAAAAACTAAATTTTTTCCTCTTGCGATTCGCGATAAGTCATTCCAACAATCATGGCAACGGATGTTTGTAGGTATACGTATATCTCAGCCACCACACTAGACATTATATTTAATGGAAGGAGAAATGGGCGTTTTATCCCAGCATTAATGGCAAGGAAAGAGCGTTATACTGAGAGCGGCTCATATGAGGAGTTTCTGGGTGTTTCTCCCTCATTTCTGCTTCAAGATCTTGATTGTGGGATTTCTTAGTGGTTTAGAGTCCAGTATTCCCGTAATTCTTTTGTCTTTTATATGTTTAATAAAGAACTCCGTCTCGTATGCTGTCCAAACACACTGCATCATTTACGTAAAAAAAGGCTGAATTGCCTGAAAACCACCTCATGCAAGCGTAAATACGTTTTTGCAATATATTGGAGTTTTTGCAAAATATACATGTTTCCATTGGTCGTATTTTCAATTCGCAATTTCAATTTGCGCAATTTGAAGGGTAATGGAAACGCAGCTAATGATGTCAAACAGACAGGCCTTTATTAGCAATGCAACTCTAAAACATTTGTTTTGTGAATTTTCTTCTGTTGTTTTGATTCCTTTGAATTGAACCTTCCTTTTTAGTGTTTAGGTTGTTGGTTGAAGAATAAGACAAATGATAGACATTGAAGCTCACATTAACATGTATGATATTATCATGCTGTGAGGACGTGGCACAGTGTGACTAGTTATGAAAACAATTGTACGACTTTCTTATATTTAAACAGTTTAAGAAGAACATTATTGAGGATGTTTTCCAAAGCTTTTGAAGTAAGCTAAGAAATCCAGTACTAAGTACTAAGAAATCCAACATTTTGAGTGGTCAGCTATAAATGGAGAAGTGAATAGGACCAAACACTGAACCCTGTGGGAACCCAATAAGTATGAAATGTGAGACATAAAACATGAGGGATTAAGCTGACTTCGAATGATTAGTTATGTAAAATAGAAAACAATCTATAACTTTTTTACTATCTTCTGTTACATCTCAACTTGTCAGCACAACATTCACAACATTTTACATTAAAATCTCTCTAATCAAGGGTGGCCATCAAAGTATACGCAGATGGTCTAGCACCTGTTTCCCTGTATTCGAGAGGTTATTGCTTTTGCCATAGCTGCACAGTGACAGGTTTATTGCTTTTATTTCCTCTGATTTGGGGATAAACATTACAGGCTGTGGTAGTTGCTGTAATAGCAATGCTAAATCAGACAAGTTATGGGTTATAGATGGAAAGATGCTGATGATAATACTCAGGAGAAAATACATGAATAGTAAAGATAGCATATTGTGTTCTTGCTGCAGAATCCTGCCTTACTCATCTATATCAACACTTCCAGATTATCTATGGGCATATTCTCTAAAACATAATACATAATACGTAATACAGCCTGATGCTGTCCTTGAATGCGTGTAGTATGAAAGTGTAAAAAGGTGCATTAGCAATTCAAGAAAAAACACTTCAGCAAAACATGGCCAAAACAAGTGCCTGCATCATTTTTGATCCCAAATTTTATGGTAGTCACTGTAAACACAGTAACAGTTTACTTTATTTTGCTCTCCTCACTTACATAAATGAACATTAGTGTCCTTCTCACACTAGTAAAACAATATGAAAAATTATATCTGGTGTCTGAATAATTTTTGGTTTGACTGTAGCTTTTTTAAACGTGATTTACTGCCAGTAGTAGTGCATACATTACACAGTTCACCGTTTCAGAGCTGCGAGACGTCATGAAATCTCCAGAATACCTTTGTTGGAGACAGATGCCAAGAAAAGCTTTTGTGTAGCTCCAAGGTTTCTGGCAGAAGTCTGCATAAACTCTGACAGATGTCTTCACTGAAGATCAGTGAGCAATGAAGTTTGATTATGAAGTCTGAAATTATTCCTCAACAAAGGAAAATAAGTGAAAACTGCCAACTATAAATTCAAATTTGTAGTGTAACTGAGATTTTCAGCAATTCTGAGCACATAAACATGTAACCTTAGAAGGGTCAAGGAAAGACATGCAATACAATAATACAAAAAATATAGTGAGAAATCAAACATATATCTGTCTTTGTGCTAGTGTGTATTTTTTTCCAGCTCTTCGTCAAATTGTTTTTATCTTATCATGTTATAACCTCCCTCCCCATCTTCAAATCTGAAAATCAATACCTTATTACATCTATCTCCACTGGCTCCTCCGCCACCTTCTGCACCAATTCAACAATTCAGCAAAAGATCTCAAAAATCTATCAACAATTATCTCTAAATATCAGTTTTCCGCGAGTCAAGAACATTCAAGACACACATTGTTAACTCAGTCTAGCCTAAGACGGATAATATTCCCACATTATTCCCGGTTTTTCTGCTAGAATAACAAGAGCACCAGCACACCTCATCCATCTAGCTGTGCTGTGAATGACTGGAGATACAGTACATACTGTACGTGTGTAATAAAAGAAGTCTCTTGACTGAATTAAATGCTTTGAAAGACACAAGCACTTTGCTTTAAGCTTATACATAAAATAAATAGATTTTAACGTCATATTAAAGTGTCACATTAGCTTCAGTCTAGGCAAAGTATAACACTATATAATTGTGACTGTGCACAAATGAGGAGGAAAACAGTTACAGTCATTTTTAAGTGCTTTTTAAAAACTTTTTAAACTATAAATAATTATAATACAAACAACATGAAAGCAGCTCATTTTTCAGTTCAACTGTTTTAAATTCTTTTTCCTATTTCAAGTTTTCCATTACTAGGGGTGTAACAATATATCATGTCACAATTTATCGCAATGCAAAAATGCAGCAATATGTATTGTGTATAATTCACCCAAAATAAAAAAAAATTACTGTGTTTGAAAAATTTTAATTTTCAGAGTTTTAGTGTCAGTACTACATTAAACTACTAAATATAATGTATAATAATGCAATGAGGTAATATTTGTGGTCCTGATTATGCCACATGTCTGATGTTACCAGTAAAAAGTGTCCTACATTATTTTAAATATATCTAGTCAGTGACAGATCAAGCATATTCGTCTAAAATAATTCAGTATTTTCAGCATCAGAATCATGAATATTGTTATTTTGGTGTCTCTATTGTCCTGTGCTTTGGGTTTCAGCAGCAAGTCCAAGCCTATTCATTTATACACACAATGTAATATCAAATTTAGCATTTTTTGTTAACCTTTTATCAAATGTCTTTGAGTATCGCAATTATATAGTATCGTGAGTTTAGTAGCGTGATAGGTATTGAATCGTGACATGAGGGGATCACTACACCCCTAATCTTTACATTTCGAGTTCGAGTTCCAGTCCAATCATGAGAGTCAAGAAAAACAAGCTGATAAACCCAAACCACCTTCACAAGCATGACTTGGACATGTTTCACAGTGATATTTCTTTAATCTATACCTCTATTACTTTTCCGATGTGATGTTATGCACCGACGCCACTGCAAAACCTCCTGCAACACGACTGGTTATAGTAGGGGAAACTGCAATACCCGGAAATAAAACAAGTGATTATCTGCTCATATTAAAGGCATTTGGACTCGACATTGAACCAGTGGCACATGGATATTAACATGTGGCCAGGAATCAGGTTTCCTGACTTTTGTATGTAAATGCTTTTGACGTCTGGGAAATAAATAAAGCAAAACCTGTGAACACTTATGACAACACTATAAATACAAGTATAATAATAATAATAATAATAATAATACAATGCATAGGTAGTTCTAAATCCAGATGATCACTATCTAATATCATTGTCATCATTGTCCCAGCCCTAAAATTTGTTAAAGCACTAAGGCGTTTTAGACATAAAATTAGACATAAAATTACGACTTTCTGTAAAGCTGCTTGGAAACTAATGGTACAATGTGTATTGTAAAACGCTATATAAAATAATTTGACTTGACTCTTGAGGATTTGCAGGTGAAATTAAAGTGATGAGGACATGATTGGATATTCTGGTTATGTATTACACTAACAAGCCTTTGCCTTGGTCTTTACTTTACCTGTTGTTTTAGCTAATGATTATCTGCTTATCATTGAATAAATAGAATTTTTTTTTTTCAAAAAGTCTCATACGTGCACAGGCAATTCGCTTTGCTATTTGCTTTCTTAGCATATGATTTTAAACCCTTGTATGCAAAGCTGAGTCAAATGCAGAGTTGTTTTTATTTTTTTTTAAGTTCTCTGGGTGTGAAACACCAGAAAAAAGAAAAAAAAAAGGGAACAAGCCTCATTCCATATTCAATCAATGCTGAAACGCAACCTTGATCCCTTAAATGAGGCACGATTGCGTGTTTTACTGGTTGTTTGGCAACCTTATGTTATGAGTAAATGAATGAATCATAAGACGAGACTGACTGATTGTGTACATGTTAAGTTCACTGTTCAAACAAGAGAGGGAAACTGACACAGTCACTTGATTACATAATTATATAATTCCTGAACTTCCAGCATGCGCTGACGGACACAGCCGATCGCTGGTCTTTCCATGGAGACAGTCAGGAGAATGTGTGGTGTTTTTCTCAGGCTTAGAACATGAAATGATCTGTGAGTGATGTGGTTTAAACTCCTTTAGCTCAGTGAAATCTCAGCCGTCATCATCATGGCACCTGCGCTGTTTATCGAGGATTTAATGACTGATTATCTGAAAATATGGTGACTATTAATAACAGCAATAGGTAATCAACAATAGTTAGTGGTAACAAATACAAATCCGCTTTTTTTGTGTGTTTTGCAGCTGTTAACAATGTTAAAAAATGCTTACAAAAGCTTAAACTTGATGATACCTTTATTAGACTTTTTATTTTAACTCTTCCTCCTCATTTTTTACAAAGGTGCCAGCCACCGCCATCATTTTTGATCATTTTTATAAAGGTTTCATGGCACCCCGAATATTTTGTTGTATGAATATTTGAACATACAGTAGGCTATATCAAAAGAAAGCACACTTGAATGTGGCTAAGTTTCATAAAAAAGCAACATTTTGGGGGGAAAAAGTGGAGAAAATCCCCTTTTTGTCAAAGACTTCATCCAGATGTGATTCAGAACGATGATCAAAACAGATCGAGTCCATCAACACCTCAAAGCTTCAGTGCTAAAGCTCGTCCTGGTCGACATTTCATTCAGTGACATTAGGCAGTTTTGATTTATATGCTGTTTAATGTTGATGATCTCGTTATTTTACATATGCATCGGCTTACATGCTATCGCTTGTTTTTGTGTCTTCTTCACTTGTGTTTAGATCAGGAGATTCAGTGCTCTTTCAGAAGATGCTTTATAGCGCCCCCTACCGTATAACAGTGAAAACACGGAACATTCCATCAATGGCGGGAAAGCGTTGTCTCATAAATGATGGATTTTTTTGTCAGTAGCGAGGAAAGAGTTAATAAATAGTATGTTCCTATATATTATAACACACTATTTATTGCATACTATTTATTAGTACAGTTCATTGGCTAGAAGAGAACTGCCCCCCCCCCGACTGAGCCTGGGTTCTACCAAGGTTTTTTCTCCATTCTGTCACTGATGGAGGTTTGGTTTCCCACCTTTATTTCCATTGGCTAGGCTTGCTTATTTGGGGACATTAAATTTCAAATTTAATTTAATATTCAACAATAATATTGATCTGCCGGAATTGACACTATTATACAGGAACTGAACTGAGCTGGACGATGACATCACTGTTTACTCTAGAGCGGCTATATATAAATTAACTAAATTAATACCTTTTTTTAAAACAAAAATGAAACATCCCTGAATTTAGTTAAGCTGAACTGTGACGCTATTTTCTTCTGGAAACAAATTTTTTGGTCCCACTTTATATTAAGTGGCTTTAAGTGGTATGTACTAACATTGAAATTATAATTTGATACAATGGACTTATTGTATGCATACATGTTTTTACATTGTACTTATGTACAATGTACACACACCACACACACACCTGTCCCTAACTTTACCCGTATCACACACACCTGACCCTAACCTTACCCGTATCACACACACCTGACCCTAACCTTACCCGTATCACACACACCTGACCCTAACCTTACCCGTATCACACACACCTGTCCATAACCTTACCCGTATCACACACACCTGACCCTAACCTTACCCGTATCACACACACCTGATCCTAACCTTACCCGTATCACACACACCTGACCCTTACCTTACCCGTATCACACACACCTGACCCTAACCTTACCCGTATCACACACACCTGACCTTAACCTTACCCGTATCACACACACCTGACCCTAACCTTACCCGTATCACACACACCTGATCCTAACCTTACCCGTATCACACACACCTGACCCTTACCTTACCCGTATCACACACACCTGACCCTAACCTTACCCGTATCACACACACCTGACCCTGACCTTACCAGTATCAGACACACCTGACCCTGACCTTACCCGTATCACACACCTGACCCTAACCTTACCCGTATCACACACACCTGACCCTAACCTTACCCGTATCACACACACCTGACCCTAACCTTACCCGTATCACACACACCTGACCATAACCTTACCCGTATCACACACTCCTGACCCTAACCTTACCCGTATCACACACACCTGACCCTAACCTTACCCGTATCACACACACCTGACCCTAACGTTTCCCGTATCACACACACCTGACCCTAACCTTACCCGTATCACACACTCCTGACCCTAACCTTACCCGTATCACACACACCTGACCCTAACCTTACCAGTATCAGACACACCCGACCCTAACCTTACCCGTATCACACACACCTGACCCTAACCTTACCCGTATCACACACACCTGACCCTAACCTTACCCGTATCACACACACCTGACCCTTACCTTACCCGTATCACACACACCTGACCCTAACCTTACCTGTATCACACATACCTGACCCTTACCTTACCCGTATCACACACACCTGACCCTAACCTTACCCGTATCACACACACCTGACCCTTACCTTACCCGTATCACACCTCAATAGCAGCACAAGTGTTCTACAATATAACATCAACACAATAAGTACATTGTACTTATTTTTTGATGTAAGTACAGAATACTAAAAAGCTACTTAATATAAAGTGGGACCAACTTTTTTGCATTATTTTCCTGTTATCTCTGTAAAGCTGCTTTGAAACAATCTGTATTATAAAAAGCGCTTTATAAATACAGTATTTGACTTGACTTGACTACAGTATTCATTGTTTAAATGTGTAAAATAAATGTTGTTCCAAAATTCTCTAGCCCAGAAACGATGTAAACATCACACTGGATCAACCCGATGGCACCGAGGTCCAGCCCACGCGCTGCTGTTTCTGTTTCTGCATATGTGTGTGTGTGTGTGTGTGTGTGTGTGTGTGTGTGTGTGTGTGTGTGTGTGTGTGTGTGTGTGTGTGTGTGTGTGTGTGTGTGTGTGTGTGTGTGTGTCGGCCGTGGCACACGGAGCCAGAGAAAATAGAGAAAGGTGTCTTTGAGAGTTGTGGGAAGTGAATTCCCTATGAAGCCTGCTCCATTAGGAATACATGATGCCCCCAAACTACTCCATCTCTCCTGCACCAGCACACTTTCTCTCACCCCTTTCTTTTTTCTCTCTGTCTTTAGGGACCTTGTGAAATATGTTGAAAGCGGGCCTCAAAGGCCTTTAGAATTGAAAAACAAATAGCATAATTCAGGAGCACTACCACTTGCAGCTATTGGACCCATGTGCTGTTCCTTACTTTTTCAATTTCTTTCTTTTTTAAATTATTTGGGGCAAGTTACACAACACTATTATGCCACCAGCTGAAATTAGAAAGAGAACTCTTATTCATCCTTTCTGTGCAACAATTAGCACATGGCATAAATAATTTCTTTACTCTTTGTGTGGTTTTCTTCAGAGCTTGCCACCAGTTTTCCATACTTGATCTCTTCTGTTTATAATTCATGTCATCAAATATAAGATGAGTAAAGAAATATGTATTTTATCGATGATTGCATTAAAAATTATTATGATATCTGATTATTATATTGGTATCTAGTTCAAAGAAATCAGCAATCTACATGGTTTGAAATTGTGTTAAATCATATATGAGCTATTAATTAGAGACTATCAAAGGAATCAGTAAATTTAAAAGACTTCTTAAATTTAATAGAACTTCTACAGCTAAACATTGTGACAGCAGTCATACAAAATCATCATGTCATATCATACATTTTTAATGATCTAAGTTTTCGTAACAATAAAACAAAAATCATAATTGACTGTCACATGACCATTTTCACATGACCCTTAGATATAAACATGCCAGTTTGTGCTACTGTTATTTAAGATCTTGGATTTTGTAAAATAACTAACAAAACCAATCAACTTTTCCATTACGGGTAATATTTCTAAAGGGCTTTTTTTTTTTTTTTACCTTGTAAAAGTATGTGTTGTCTTTGTCAAATAATTTAACTATTTTCTTGCCATTGATGAGATCACACAACGGTTCCCTGCCATTGACAGGTTTTTCCTTAAAAAAATTCTTCATTCTTTAAAATATCTTGAATGTAACTCGACACCCTCATTTAGTATGTGTGGTTCTATGAATATGCAAATGAGCCCCGCCTCCACTCACTCACTCAGCTCAGAGATCCACTCGTTGACGATCACACGTTGATCTGATTGGTTACATGGTAGTTTGTGACGTCAGAGAAACCAGCGATTTCAAACCGTATTTTTGAGACTGTCTTTGGTTAACTGCAGTTTTAAGGAGAAAATACTCAGCAATGCTGTCGACTTATGAATTTACACATGATTTGTCTTAAAGCATATTAAAAACACCACATAGACATATACACAACATTAACATCTTGATTTTCAATTTAAACTTACCAGCATTCAGGTGCTGATAAAAAAATTAAATAAAAAAAAACAACAACAAAAAAAAACGAATGTGTGAAGCTAGAATAAAATGTTTGGTTGTTGTTTAAAATCAGACGGAATGTTCTTTCTTTTGAAATTGTATTTTCAGATATTCCTACAACAAAATATTCTGGGGGCCATGAACATTTTGAGAAAAAATAATAAAAAATGCTGACACTGGCTGGTAACTTTAAACAAAGAAAAAAAAGAAAACACTGTCAGGAAAAGAGTTAATTACCAAATACTCAGAATACTGTAGACTGTTACCAATAAAATTATCAATATCAACAAAAGTCAAAGGCCGAGACCACCAAGTAGAGTTCATTAATAAATGAAAACATGATACCAATGGATTATGGGTTTGTTGTTGGGTTCAATAAAGTTGCCACTCCAACTGTTCAATTCAGACTGAAATCATCAGTACTATTGTTACAAATATACTTCAGCCACTTTTCCCTAACAATGGGTTCATTCATAAGGCTGTTTAACTAAAGTTCATGTCATGGCCTGTCTTCTTGCCATCCTCCATGCCTGCTCCAAAATAAACTCCCGGGCAGAATTTCACAGAGATAATACACAGGAGGACTGTGTATATACTCACCTCTAGGCATGTGCTCAAAGCCGAATACCTCTTCAGAAAGCCACGGATAATGGCTTCAAAACGAATAGCGAATTCTACTGAATAATAGGAAAAATATTCAGCAGACACAGTCCCTCCTCGTGTTTGCTGGATAACAGGTGAGACCGTGGATATTATACATAAATATCTAAAATCAATATGCAATCATGAGTCTGTGAAGTAAATGAGTGTAAACTTTATGAATGAAATGAGCGCAAATCAAATAGTAGTGCGTCTATCTGAAATCATAGCTTTGTCAAGAGTAATATCAACTAAAATGCATACACATGTTCTACTGTTGGCTATGTCTATTTAAATGTTTTAAACCTTACAATATATGGTACACAAATGAGTGTAAACTCTTTGAGCACAGCAAGATTGCAAATAAATTGCCTCCTCTACGCTTACTCAAAGCCCTTATAAGTCATTTCAGTCGGCGCCTTTGAAACACTTACAAGTGCTTGTATCTCTTTGAATGGGGAAGTATCAAATTCTCCAAAGCTGTTCACCAAGCTTACGATCAAATTTCATATTTGAAATCTCAACTGTCTCTCTTGTTTCTAAATGCTCAAATCATGACAAAAAAAAAATGAAATTTTCAGGCTGTACCAGCCAATGCACATGTGCAGTCCTAAGAGAGTCTCAGAACATTGGCTGTATTTGAAATCACATACAGATGAAAACAGTATGTGACAAAAGAAGTTTCATAGTATTCATAAAAGAGTAGGCAAAAATTATAGTGACCTACTTCTTCCGGCGAGATATCTAAAGGCTTTAGCGTCTCTCAGCAATCAGAGCTTTGTCAAGAGTAATATGAACTAAAATACAGAATGCTATACATTTTCTAGTACTTTATATGTCTATTTAAATGTTTTGGACCATGTATGAAATTATACTTGCTGTTGAGCATTCATGTGTTCTTTATCATTTGTTCAGATTTGCATTTGTAATCAAGTTGCTTTAGTAGTTTTCGGCTACTAATCAGCAATTTTATACGGAGTCCTCTTATTTGAGGCTGTAGATGATTGTCCTGACATAACTCAAAGTTTGTTTGAAAAAATAAAATCAGTTTTGTAAAGTGTTCCTGGTTCCGGTTGACCTAATTTATGGAGCCTAATGATCTTTTTAAAGGATTTGAATTATAGAAATTGATAATGTGCTATGTGTAGGCTGGGATAAAGAGATGGGTCTTTAATCTAGATTTAATCTGACAGACTGTGTCTGCTTCCCGGACAATGTTAGGAAGACTGTTCCAGAGTTTAGGTGCTAAATAGGAAAAAGGATCTACCACCTGCAATTAATTTTGATATTCTAGGTATTATCATCTGGCCAGAATTTTGAGATTGCAATAGACGTGAAAGACTTTAATGTGTTAAGAGCTCTCTCAAGTACTGCGGAGCTAAACCATTTAGTGCTTCGTAAGTAATTAGCAAGATTATAAAATGTGTATGATGTTTAATAGGAAGCCAATGAAGTGTTTGCAGAACCGGGCTAATATGGTCATACTTCCTGGTTCTGGTAAGAACTCTAGCGGCTGCGTTTTGGACTAGCTGTAGTTTGTTTATTATGCATGCAGGGCAACCACCCAGTAGAGCATTACAATAATCTAGCCTTGATGTCATGAACGCATTAACTAACTGTTCCGCACTTTTCATTGAAAGCATATGTCGTAATTTAGATATATTTTTAAGATGGAAGAATGTGGTTTTACAGATGCTAGAAACATGGCTTTCAAATGAAAGATTGGTATCAAAGAGCACACCCAGGTTCCTAACCGACGACGAGGACTTGACAGAGCAGCCATCAAGTGTTAGACAGTATTCTTGGCTATTTTTCCAATAATTAAAACCTTTTTTTTTCAGAATTTAGTAGTAGAAAATCACTAGTCATTAAATGCTTTATGTCAACTATGCATTCCATTAGTTTTGTGAATTGGTATGTTGCATCAGGCAACAAATACATAGCTTAGCATCATCAGCGTAATAGTGTAAAATTGTGCCATGCTTCCTAATGATATCTCCTAAGGAACGATCCTAGAACTGAGCCTTGAGGTACTCCATACAGAACTTTTGATCGAAATGACATTCTTCATTTACTGCTACAAACTAATAAGTCAGATAAGTCTGATTTAAACCATGCTAATGCAGTTCCACTAATCCCACTGTATTTTTCCAGCCAATCCAATAGAATGTTGTGGTCGATGGTATCAAATGCAGCACTAAGATTAAGTAACACTAATAGATAGATACAACCATGATTGGATAATAAGAGTAAATAATTTCTAAGTCTAATGAGAGCTGTCTCAGTTCTATGATACGGTCTAAATCCTGGGTAACACTTTAGTTTAGGGTCTAATTCTCACTATGAACTGCTTGCTTATTAGCACGCACATTACTAGGATATTGGATGCTTATTAGTACTTATAAAGCACATATATACAGAACAATCCTTCCAACCACTATAGATAGATTTTCAAATAGCTTACCTGATCTATCTCAGCTGCGCAGTGCACCCAAACAAACAGATGAACTAGAGGAAATGACTAGCAGTTTGAGCACCATGTTCTCTAGTACACTAGATATTGTTGCACCAATTAGATTAAAAAAGGTTAGAGAGAAAACTAAAGCACCATGGTACAACAGTGCTACGCATGCAATCAAGAGAGAAACTCGTAACTTAGAGCGTAAATGGAAACAAACTAATTTAGAGGTCTTTAGAATCGCGTGGAAAGACAGTATGTCACGTTATAAAAAGGCTCTAAAAGCAGCCAGGGCTGAGCATCTCCGCAAACTAATAGAAAATAACCAAAATAATCCAAGGTTTTTATTCAACACCGTGGCTAGACTAACAAATAAACAAACATCACCAGAGCAAAATATTCCGTTACAATATAGTAGTAATGATTTTATGAATTACTTCAATGAGAAAATAGAAAGCATCCGAAACACAATTGTAAATATACAATCCTCTATGATGTCTTATGATTCAGCCTCAATTATGGCCCCTCTAGAACAACTACACCGCTTTACAACTATAGGACAGGAAGAGCTAAATAAACTTATCATTGCATCTAAACCAACAACATGTTTATTAGATCCAATACCCACTAAACTACTGAAAGAAGTGTTACCTGTAGTGGAAGAGCCTCTTCTTAATATTATTAACTCGTCTTTATCTTTAGGTCATGTTCCAAAAATATTCAAGCTGGCAGTAATAAAACCTCTCATTAAGAAACCGCAATTAGATCCGAATAACTTAGCAAATTACAGACCCATCTCAAATCTTCCATTTATGTCTAAAATACAAGAAAAAGTTGTGTCCGCTCAATTGTGCTCTTTCTTGCAAGAAAATGATATCTATGAAAAATTCCAGTCGGGATTCAGACCGCATCATAGCACAGAAACTGCGCTAGTTAAAATTACAAATGATTTACTTTTAGCTTCTGACCAAGGCTGTATCTCAATACTAGTTCTACTCGATCTTAGCGCTGCGTTCGACACTATCGATCATAAAATACTCTTGGATCGACTACAAAACTACACTGGTGTTCAGGGACAGGCATTAAGCTGGTTTAGATCGTACTTATCAGACCGTTACCATTTTGTCTGTTTAAATGGGGAAAAATCAAAGATAACGCCAGTAGACTATGGACTGCCGCAAGGATCGGTGTTAGGCCCTCTGCTATTCTCAATATACATGCTGCCACTTGGTAATATTATAAGAAAACATGGAATTAATTTCCACTGTTATGCTGATGACACTCAATTATATATCTCATCACGACCAGATGAAAACACTAACTTATCTAAATTGACAGAGTGTCTAAATGATATAAAATGCTGGATGACGTGTAATTTCCTGCTATTAAATTCAGATAAAACGGAGGTACTACTTATTGGTCCAAAAAACTACCCACAAAATCCCTTACAATACAACTTTAATTTAGAAGGATGTCCTGTTACTTTATCCACTACAGTAAAAGACCTGGGTGTTATACTAGACCGCAACTTGACTTTCGAAAATCATATTTCATATATTACAAGAACAGCCTTTTTCCACCTTAGAAACATTGCTAAGCTACGTAACATGCTATCTGTTTCTGATGCAGAAAAGCTAGTTCATGCATTCATGACATCGAGAATAGATTACTGTAATGCTTTATTAGCTGGTTGTCCTGCATCCTCAATAAACAAGCTACAGTTAGTGCAAAATGCAGCTGCTAGAGTTCTTACTAGATCAAGAAAATATGATCATATAACACCTATTTTATCATCTCTACACTGGTTACCTATTAAGTTACGTATCAATTACAAAGTATTCCTACTGACCTATAAAGCCCTAAATGGTTTAGCTCCTGTGTATTTAACAGACCTTCTATCGCCATACAATCCATTGCGCTCTTTAAGATCACTAAATTCGAGGCTTCTGGTCATTCCTAGGATATCTAAGTCCACTAAAGGAGGGAGGGCGTTCTCGCATTTAGCTCCTAAACTCTGGAATAGCCTTCCTGATATTGTCCGAGACTCAGACTCGCTGTCCCAGTTTAAAACTAGATTAAAGACGCATCTCTTTAACCAAGCATTCACTTAATGCTTAACCTTTAATACTACTGCTGAATCAGTTCGAATGCATTAACATTATGAACATCAGCTATGCTAATTATTTCCCATCTGCCTTTCTGCTGTTATCTCGGGACGCTAGTCCCGAGGTAAATAGCGTTCGTCAGCTCCAGTTTGTATCCAGCCTCTCACGGAGACTTCAGATGCCCCAACGCCTGTGAAGAGACGACTCGACGGCTGTGAAGAGACGACTCAAAGCCGGCGATATATTATGCCATAAATTAATACATGATTAACTAACTGTATTTTTCTATGTACATTTCCGAAATGCACTTTCTGTAAAGCTGCTTTGAGACAATGTGTATTGTGAAAAGCGCTGTACAAATAAATTTGAATTGAATTGAATTGAATATTAATGCCTTATTCTGCATCACCATTTTCTACACCCCCTAATCCTACCCAATACCTAAACTTAACAACTATCCTACTAGCTATTAACAAGCAGTAATTAGTAGTTTAAGGCCAAAGTCATAGTGAATGGATAGTTGTAATAGTGAACATTGTACCCTAATCTAAAGTGTGACCAATTCCTGACTGGAAATCTCTCCATGAAAAAGCATAAAACAGACTTGCTTGGTTAGAATTGTTCAAATTGTTGGAGAATTGTTGAATTTTTCATGCTCTACACTGTCAAATGATATGTGAATCTACAGTATATCCCAAATGCTATCCAAAATAAGTTTATGTAGTGTATGGTGTTGATGCTTTTTATACTTATAGTGCAAATGGTGGCAGATACTATTTGCAAATAAGTGTTGACTCAACATATGGGTGTGACTCAACATATTCAATGTATATATATTTATTAAAATCATGAAAGGATGCTGCCTTATTGGGACCTTTCCTGTCCCTATCTCTAAAGCCCCCCCTAACCATATTAAACTTGCTGATCAGTAAGGGTGTTCTCCACAGTTTTTGAGAGTGGTAAAACAATATGAGCATCACGTGTCACAGTCTATGTACCAGCTGTTCTGATCAACTCAAGAACACTATAAATATCTTCTTCATTTATATTAAAAGTAAACACCTCTCCAAGCTGATATTACAAATATTGAAATTTGGGTCGGTCGTGTCAAAAGTTTAATCTGCAGTACTTACAGTACTCTCCACATCACTGATACTGGTTTTGATTAGGTTTCTTTTGTAATTTGGTGGGCGAGTTAGTGTAAATATTTTGCCAACATGACAGGCTATTTGCACTAGCCTTAATAGATACTCTTCATTGCTGCTTCTAGTTGTGATACTTTCAAAGTAATTTTGACTTCATTCTAAACAGGATCTCTTGTTTATTTGCTTATCGATTATATTGTGATGTGACTGTCCTAGATTCCAGAATGCACTGCAGCATCATGAATAAATTGTGTTTTAATTGGTTCTCGTTGCTTTTGTGTCAGTTATTTGTTTTGAAATGCTATTTTTTTCTGTTGTATCTAAAATGGTTTTATGATGCTGTTTGATTGCTTATATGCTGAGTGTTGATTACCAGAGAGTCACAGCTCAGCTCATCACAACACAAACCATTTGCACAACTGTAGTTGCAGGAGATCCCAGCATAAATCCATCATTCACAGAATCCAGAAGACTTCAAGCTGTAGATAGATCACACATCTCAGAGACAGTCTTCGTCCTCTCAAGCTGTCTTACAGTCTCGTGAGGCTGGCAGATGTGTGCTTTCACAGAACATGATTCACAACTGTGAATGACATGGCAAACAAAACCAGTTCCCTCATTTCAGCTGGCAAGGTTCACACAGGGACATAAAACTACCTGTTCTCAAAGGAAGGATACGTCCGACTCTCAAGAAACATCCACATGTAAAGGAATCGATCTAAAACGAACAGAGTTTCCCAAAATGAGGGTTTGCAAACCTATGGGTGTTCATAAGGGGGGTTTGTGAGTGGATGAAAAGCTATTTATATCAAATATAAAATGAAAATAGATAAATAAATAAAAAAAATCGTGCAATAGTTTGCGATTCTCTTTATTTATGCATTTGCATAATTTCAAAAATTTATGAGGAAAGAAACTGAATTGCACCAGTATTCCAAAATAAATGGAACATGATTTGAAATAATAATAATAGTAATAATAATAATAATTCATTATATTTATATAGCGTTTTTCTCGGCACTCAAAGCGCTTTACATAGAAGGGGGAATCTCCTCAACCACCACCAATGTGCAGCATCCATCTGGATGATGCGACGGCAGCCATATTGCGCCAGAACGCCCACCGCACACACACACACACACACACACACACACACACACACACACACACACACACACACACACACACACACACACACACACACACACACACACACACACACACACACACACACACACACCAGCTTATTGGTGGAGAGGAGACAGAGTGATGATGCCAATTAGTATATATATATGGGGATGATTAGGAGGCCATGATGGACAGAGGCCACTGGGCAAATTGGGCCAGGATGCCGGGATTACACCCCTACTCTTTCGAAAGACAAGGATTTTTTGTGACCACAGAGAGTCAGGACCTCGGTTTAACGTCTCATCCGAAGGATGGAAATGTTAGAAGCTCAAGGAATTTAAGATATAAGTATTGGTAACTTAATCATAAAAATAATATTATTTTATGATCAAATATTCTGTAAATTACAACAGTAATATATTTATGTCTTCATTTTTATAATTAGAGTCAATAATAATAATAAAAGGGGCCTAATTGGTTTTAGCAGCAGAAATATGAGAGACTGTTGTTATATCAAATCATCATAAATGACAAAATAATTGTAATATAATTTTTCGGTTGGGCAAACCAATATACAGTGGGGCCAAAAAGTATTTAGTCAGCCACGGATTGTGCAAGTTCTCCTACTTAGAATGATGAGAGAGGTCTGTAATTTTCATCATAGGTACACTTCAACTATGAGAGACAAAATGAGGGGGAAAAATCCAGGGAATCACATTGTAGGATTTTTAAAGAATTTATTTGTAAATTATGGTGGAAAATAAGTATTTGGTCACCCACAAACCAGCAAGATTTCTGGCTCTCACAGACCTGTAACTTCTTCTTTAAGAAGCTCTTCTGTCCTCCACTCGTTACCTGTATTAATGGCACCTGTTTGAACTCGTTATCCGTATAAAAGACACCTGTCCACAGCCTCAAATAGTCACACTCCAAACTCAACCATGGCCAAGACCAAAGAGCTGTCGAAGGACACCAGGAACAATTTTTTAGACCTGCACCAGGCTGGGAAGAGTGAATCTACAATAGGCAAGCAGCTTGGTGTGAAAAAATCAACTGTGGGAGGAATTGTAAGAAAATGGAAGACATACAAGACCATTGATAATTTCCCTCGATCTGGGGCTCCACGCAAGATCTCATCCCGTGGGGTCAAAATGATCATGAGAACGGTGGGCAAAAATCCCAGAACTACACGAAGGTACCTGATGAATGACCTGCAGAGAGCTGGGACCAAAGTAACAAAGGCTACCATCAGTAACACACTACGTCTTGCAGGCATTTAAATTCAGTTTAAATGCTGCACAACAAACACCATAATGTATAAACACAGAATAGAATATATCATTATTTTTTTCACAGTCAATGTGCTCAACAACTGAAAATTAGGCTGTATTTTCTTTTTGTGCATTTATAAAGCCTTTTTGTTAAAGAGCAAAATATTCTGAGAGCAATGCGATGTCTATCGCTCACCTTTTTTAGTAGCCTATACTTTTTCAACTTTTTGTGCTCACGATCGATAGCTTCTCTCTCTAAGCTAGGCAGAAAAAAGCAAGAGTAGCTCATATAGATTTATTCGCAGTGATTCTGGTGGTCTGTGACTCCTCCTGCAGTGACAGTGATGGACGGCCTATTGACAGCATCTTTCACTGGCAAGTTGTTGCAAATAATTGTAACAGATAGAAGAGAGTGTAGAACACTAAAGCATATAGATTAAGTTGAGCTGGAGTAAAGGAAGGCTTCATGTGGTCTTATCACTCGACCACCAGGGCCATGGAGAGAGATTTATGAAGGTTACCAATGCTGACCTCTGTGTAGAAGCCATTCATCAGTCAAGATGTTCAGATATTCTCTGCCAGAAGGATCTCCATCATTAAGTGTAATGACCCTGGAATTAAACATCTATTACAACTCCAATACAAAGCCTGAACAATAACGACACACACCATTTTCGTCCATTTCACTTGAAAGGGCCTCACGACAGAAGCGGCCCCTGCCACACACTTGGGAAAAAATTTGGGGAAAAAGTCCCCAAAAATTCAAGATGTGGGGATAAAATATCTCAGAATAAGTTCTTGTTTTTAATATTTATAAGAAATACCACACAAGCAAGAGTGCTGTTTTCCCGAATATCAACAGCACATTTGCAAATGTGATATTGATTTTATACAACAGTTAATATTAGGTGACGTACATTTTAGACACAATATTGACTGTTCCCTTTCGAGGGAACTCGCGATGCGTCGATGACGCTTTGGGGACGCCTTAGCGTGATTACGTCTGAAGCACGTATGTCAACTAGTCCAATGGAATGAATGAACGAACGCCACGGGCGGGTGACGTCATGACCAGGAAAGGATAAACAGACAATTAGCAAGTGGATAGTCGAGGCTATCTCTCTTGCGTATGTGTCCTCCGGCCAGCCGTGCCCTTTGGTGGTCAGAGCTCACTCTACTAGGAGTATGGCGGCCTCTAAAGCCTTATTATCGGGGGGTTCCCTTCAGGAGGTTTGTGATGCGCGGGCTGGTCCTCACCGCTCGCATTTGTGAGGTTCTATAGCCTGGACCTGGATGCTGCCCTAGGTTCCCAGGTGCTTCTTACTTAGTTTGCCGACAGTTTTGTCATCTGGCATTTTGTAAGTACGGCGAATTGGGTATTCTCGTTCCCAAAGCGTCATCGGCGCATCGCGAGTTCCCTCGAAAGGGAACGTCTCAGGTTACGACTGCAACCCTAGTTCCCGGAGAAGGGAACGAGATGATGCGTCGCCCTGCCATACTTCCTGCATCCCTGCGATTGACTTTGCTTCGGCTCTAGAAGCTAATGCAACGCACCGGATGTGCTTTTATCCTTTCCTGGTCATGACGTCACCCACCTGTGCCATCGTTCATTCATTCCATTGGACTAGTTGGCATACGTGCTTCAGACGTAATCACGCTAAGGCGTTCCCAAAGCGTCATTGACGCATCTTTGGGAAATAGACTTACAGTCGTAACCTGAGACGATTTTGTTCTATTTTGCCAAGGAAAATAGTTCCAAACGGTAGATCCACTGCGCATCTTCAAACAACAGTTTCAGTTTCGTTACTGAATAAACGTATTGTTCTTTGAACGATTCAACGACTCACTTATAAAGACAGTCACTCACTTTGTCCGTGAATGAATGAGTCATTTTGAACGAATCGCTTGAGTGAATGATTCAATGACTTGTTAAGACAATAGTCCCTTTCATACAGCAATCCCAATTACCGTAAAATTGCCAGAACGACTTTACCGGTAAATTAAAAAATGTGCTGTTCACACAAGCAACAGCGTTCTGGCTTTTTAGCGGTAACAGACCATTCACACATCAGCTCCAAAATACCGGTAAACTCTGTGATTATGTCATTAACCAGAAGTTAATGCGTTGTTTTTGAAGAAGGCTATATTTTATCATACATGACAGTATCGCTAACTGACAGGGGCTACTGATTTGCCGCCACCTGCTGCCGGATTTTGTCATGATCCGGCCTTCTTGTCCTGGATTTCCCCTAGTCTTGAGGCTGGATCATGACAGACCCATGTTTTGTGTGCAAGCACATGGCCTTTTGTTTGGGCCATGTGCTTGTGTTGTCTCGTCACATACCCCGCCCCCTTGTTATCCTCGTCTTGTCATTATCGTCTAGTCAGCTTCACCTGTTCTTGTCATTAGTGTCTCCCTATATCATCCCCTTGTGTTTATTGTCCTTTGTCGGTTCATTGTGATTCTTACCTGTGTGTTGCCTTATCTGTATCATTCCTTGTGAGTATCCTGTCGAGTGTATTGTCTAGAGAAAGTTCTACTGTTTGTTTTTTGTCAAGTAATCAGTCAAGTCTTAGTCTAAGTTTAGTCTCTCCTAGTCTTGTCTGTTTTGCCCCCTCGTGGGTTTTGTTTTCCTGTTTTTGTTCCAGTAAACCTTGTGTTCATTGTACACTGTCTGCATTTGGGTTCATCTCCTTGCATCATCATAACAGTTTTAGTATCATTTCATTTTAGCTGAGAGCGTGACGAAGATTCAATGCTGTCTTTGCTTTCGGTCATGATTGTAAGAAAGAGACAGAATGCATTTGTAACTTGATGATTAAGAGTGAAATTGTTAAATATAACATAAATAATGAACTAATTGCAGTCACACTGCATACAATGTCTTTTATTGTCATTGTAAGGCCTCCAAATGTTTCTTTGAATCGCAAACACGTCAATAACCCCTCTAAAAGAAGATGTGTGATTTACAATGAAAATACCCTGGACTCGTTTCACAGTTTAGGGTCATTGTTGGGAAACGGTGTCTAAAAATGTGTGGGACCATCATGGGCGACACGTCCCTTCCAATATTTAGATTACTGTTTGAATCTTAGCTTAAACATTTGACTTTAATAAATATGTGCTGACAGTATTATTTTTCCTGACTCTAAACTCTTAAAAGCCACAATATTTCAACACGTCACCGTAAGTTCACTCAGTAGATAGATGAGTAAATGGTATTGTATCACTCGTTTTCAGCGTGGCTTTTAATGAATCACAAAATAGACTTGATAATTTTGGTTCCCTTTCGTCCTGGGAACTCCCCCGACGACACGTCTCCGTTCCCTGTACTCAGGGAACGAGGGTTACATACGTAACCGAGACGTTTCGTGTCACAGCATATACCAGTCTTGGATAAAGACGAATTCTGTGTAAAGCATTTTAGAAAAAAAAACATAGTTAAAGCATGATATGTTAAAGCCACATACTGCGAAACGTTCCGGTCTCATCTTTTATTGTAAAACTGGAAGAAATATATATCCCAGGCAACACTATATTACATTATACAATAAAAGTTTCTATACAACCAATGCTAATAAATCACTTGGGTGTACCGGGACCTCGGGAATCTGGATTTGTTTTAATGTTTGTTACAGATACTTAGTTCACTAAAATTATGACATTTCAACTTTGTTCTACATCCCATGAAGCACATCTGTGAATTAAGTAAAGCCACTATCTTTCCGAAAAGTGTAACATTTCACAATTTTACAGCAAATCAACACACACACACATGAACAGAACATGGTGCCGCTTGACCACGAGACAAGCTGAGAACAAGACGAGAACTTTGCTGGTGTGGTCAGTTACACGACATAGAGAGAGAAATAAAATCAAAAAAAAAAAAAAAAAAAGAAGTAGCAATTACTGGGCTGCAAAACATCAACATTTCAACAGTTATTGCCTTAATGCTGAAAACTGTGTTGCATAGAGATATAGGTTAACCACCACAAAGACAGCTAAAAGACTGTTAAAGGTTATTTCAAATAAAGAAATACATACATGAAAATAAATCATTTCTCGTCGTCGAGTTTAGGCCCTTGGCATTTTGTCGTGATTGAAATGTAAATGTTAAGAGAGTGTTTGGTGTAATAGTGTTAATTATATGTCTATATGTGAATCAAACTGAAGAACAAGTGGTGCTAACATACACACTTAAGGACCAGGTTTTATTCGCCATACAAAATGTACTTTGGGAGAAACAAATATTACACATACACAGAATTAAGCAATAAAAGGCAGACCAAATACACCACATAAACAGTTTCATTCTTATTATCTGATGCTCGTGACAGCTCAATTTTATAAGGAAATGTCATATTCATTTAAAAAATGCACTTAATTGTCAGAATATACTCATGGATTATATAACTGAATAACTGATAAATAAAAAAAATCAAAATGAAAAAGATTATAACAAAAATAATAAAGCCTTTGGTTCTTGACTTACAGATTACCAAAACTCCATGAGCCTTAGCTCTTAATAAAGGTTTTCATGACACACATAAACAGAGGTTGAGGCCTTGAAGAGGTCTATAACACACTGAAGAAACAAATGTACATGATGAGGACAAGAACAGGCTGAAACAGTCTAGGGACAATAGAGTGTAATGAAGACAAATGGATGAGGACTTAAATGTGACTCAATGAGGCACAAGATGCTCCATTTCTGCCTCGTTGGCAAAAGTCAGGCTGGAATTTTAGTGCTAAAAAGAACTGTGAACACACACACTCACACATACACACACACACACATACACGCACAAACGCACACACACACACACACAGACAGACAAAATGCAGATATTTTAAAAGAATGGTATATTATGTGCTGGACGTACTGTACTATTATATAAAACATGTGCAGCTAGTTTAGTCTTGAACAAAACATATTTTACGTTCACCACTTTTAATGTTGATTCTTTCTCTAGTGTAAAACTTCTATTTTGTTCAATCCACTTCCCTCATAAATTGGACACACAATGTTCACACTGCTCTAACTATTCTCTTACAAGAGTATTACAATGTCTGTGACTCTAGTTTGTGAAGGACGCAAACTCAAATCACTCTACAGTTAATATACGAGGAGCACATTTATTGAATGATTGTTAGCCCACTGAGTTTAATTAGGTTTGTTTGGGCCTTAAATTGATCATATCTGTGTCCAATGTGATGCTCGTTGAGGTCTAACCATCTGGCTTTCTAAAGTAATAGTGTAGTCATGCATATCTCACTGAGCCTGAAAGCACACTGAATTGCCAATTTAGCCATTTTATCTCAAACAGGGTGATTTAAAGCTGCGCTTGTGGTCGTCTCAGTAGTGATGATGTGTGTTCAGTGCAACAGTGCTCTAATTTACCTCATGTGTGTTGAATGTGCAGCATGTTTTCTGTTGACTTCCAAAAATCTGATGAGCCAGACGAAATGCGTTTTTTTTTTTTACAAATAACACTGTGGAACTCATAGCCTAACTCTATTTGACAAAAATATACTTTACTTTCATTGTTACTCTCCATTATATCCTGCAACTGTGTGTTTGAATGTAATATAAGAATGTAGGAATACTTTTACGAAACTAACACAATTCTTACTTTATAATGCAGAAGCTATAAAGGCTATGTGAAACAAACAGCGTCAGCTTCTGTGTCTTCAGTAAGTGCTCCGTGTTACTTTGTCCTTGTCATTTTTGAGTTGATTTGGAGGAAGTTTGGCCAGGCAGAAGTGGACTCCCCCTCAGGAGCATAGACTGTAAAAATGGACGTAGTGTCCGTGACTTATAGTGTTGGTTTCTGAAGAGCATTTTTGAAGCCCAAAGTGGGCGGAGTCGGCTGTTGCCATCTTGATAAACGAAAATGGGCAGAGAGGCGGATTAGCTGGGGTGTCATGACTCTAACAGACAACAGACAAACGCTTGGTAGTGACATCAGTGGCAATCCACCTGTCACTCAAGTGGCCACAGCCTTAATTATGCAGAACTTTAAGGCTTAATATAATTGAAACAAATTTTAAAAAATCACATTCGTCATGAAGGGCAAAATTAGATATATAGACCAAAACCACTTTTTGTAGCAGGCTGTAGACATATTTTATTTCTGCTGTAAAGTTGGGCATTTTAGCATGGGGGTCTGTGGGATTGACTCTCTTTTGCATCCAGTCTCTAGTGGCCAGTCAATGAATTGCAGTTTAAGTCCCTTCTGTGTTGGATTCAAGAGAGAGACTGTAAGGCATTTCCTGAATCCCTATACCCCAGGTAGTTTTAGAGAGTTTGCCAGTTGGCCGACCCGGCCAGTATGGTTCACCGACCTAATGTCTCTCCTGGATGGATCTCCCTGGGAGATTCCCATCAGGAGGGACCTTCTGTCACAGGCCGGGGCCACAATATATCACCCCTGGCCAAAAAACTGGAAGCTGAGGGTTTGGCCACTGAGGGGAACCAACTCCTGAACTCTGGTCTCCTAACCAAGGTTATTGAGACCATCTTAAACTTTACATGGAAACGTAATGCCTATATATACGTATATGCCTATATATATTTAACGCTTTTTACAATACAGATAGCTTCAAAACAGCTTTACAGTGATAACAGGAAAATAATGCAACAGAGTTTGTTTCGGCTGTTCAGCAGATCTAGAAGAAAATAGCGTCATAGTCCAGCTTAAGTAAGTTCAGTGATTGTTTATTTTGGTTGTAAAAAAGTTATTATTTTAGTTCATATATATATATATATATATAAAGCCGCTCTGGAGAAAACCATGATGTCATCGTCCAGCTCAGTTCAGTTCTCATATCATGGTGTCAAACAAGGCAGATCAATAATATTGTTGAATATTAAATGTCCCCAACTAAGCAAGCCAAAAGACAAAGGCAACAGTGGCGAGGAATCAAAAATAATTTTGCTGCAGAATTATCCCCATCCATGCTAAAGGTTTATAATACGTGGCTTCTCAGACAGCAACATAGTATCGGCCCAGATCCTGCCCACATCTGGTACGTGTTAAATCCACATGTACCAGATGTGGCCATGATCTGGGCTGACACTATGTTGCTGTCTGGGTACAGCCTGGATTTGGGGCTCTCAACAGCCAGGAAGGGGCTGTTGAGAAAAGCAAAAGTTTGCGGAAACTAGGTCCTTTTGGGCCAATAAGGGGCAACTAGCAAGACCTGCTCCTTCTCCTCCCTGACTTAGCACAGTGCTGTGTAAGAAGGCTCACTGGGGAAACGTATTTCTGCGGAGGCCCCAGGGCCAACTGTGAGCCAGTGTCTCCGTGCCGAGGGTTGTCCGCTCGGTCAGGGAGTAAGACAGCTTGCAATTGGACGAGTCCGGAGAGGCAAACAGATGTAACTGTGGTAGCCCAAAGTGGTCCTAGAATAGCTGGAACCATGGGGATGGGGTCTCCACTCTCCCTGGGCCATAAGCTGTCATGAGGCCTTGTCGGCGGCACGATTGAGCAGGCCGGAAACGTAAGTGGAATAAAGTAACCTCAGAAGCTTCTGACCATATGGGAGGAGTTGGCGGGCGAGTTGGAACATGCAAGGGAAGCGTAGCGCAATGGTCACAGTGTTTGTACAGACCAGTAAAAGCTTGCTGAGCAGCAGTGTCTCAAAGCAAGGTGTACTGCCAGCAACTCAAGGCAGTTGATGCCAATGCAGTCGGAGGCCCGCCCATACCCCCGTTAATGCCTGTCCGTTGTACGTGGCCACTCAGCTGGTGTTTGGTGGACACTTGTTCTAGGGGCGGCTAGCCCGGAGAAACAAAGGTCTGATCACGGGCTGAGGGATAGGCAGCAGGCCAGGTGATTATCACACGGAGCGTGCTGCTCTACCACGGCCACCTCTGGACTCGGCCGTGAAGCCAGTGCTGAAGCGGTCTTCATATGGAGGAAGCCATTGTGCCTGTGTCTAACATATGCCCCAGGAGCCTCTGAAAAGGTTTCCCTTTTTCACTTCTGAAAGCACTGACCAGAAACATTCCTGCTGTAAGGTGTGTTAGACCGATTCCAGTTCCTTACTGGAAAAAGAGATCCTCTGGTTCCCTGAAAAGGAATGAGGCTCTGTGCTGCCTTGCCATACTTCCCGCATGCCTGTGAGTGACTTCAGCCTATCAGAAGCTGTCGCTGTTTGTTTCAGGAATCCTTTATAGTTTCCGCGGTACACCGACATGTGTCACAGGGTGACGTTGCACCAATCAGATTAAAATGATTCAACACGTGATTCAACACATGCTTTAGATGGGTTACAAAGAGGCAAATGCTAAATGTTACTCTAACATGTTTATTATTAAGTGTTGTACTAATAATACTAAAAAACAAACAGACAATAAGCTGTTGAAACGTGAAGCCAGAAACACTGGGACGATGCAAACCACACAATCTTTCTACATTGACATTAATAGACGTGACACTGATGGACACATTTCCTTCAGTGACTGTGCAGTGACACAATGAAAAAAGAAAAACACTGAAAAACTTTAAAAAGCATTGTGCATAGTTCAGTCATCACCTAACCTGTCTGGTTCTTCACACTATTTCTGCTAACAAGAAAGTGCAAAAAATGTACATCTCTCATTAAATTAGCTCACTGTTGCACTGAAGGGTGTTTTCATTCGTTCCGTTGTTCTTTAAGGTTTGTTGAATGTGTGTGCATGTGTGTGTACTTTACAGAAACCCGCACATGTGTTCATTTAACTCAATACTAGGGTCAAGTCCATTGGCCTCCCTTTAAAGGTTTTCCAGAGCTTTGGCCCAGTCGGCCGACGCAATCCTCTGCAGAACCGGCCCGCGGTACGCCACTCATACCTCACCCACCCACACCACTGTGTTCCCTCTCTTGACATCTGACACCTCACAGTGAGGGCCGCTCTGTTTGCCATCCAGAACGAACAGGGACTCGGTCGACGACGTGACCAAGTAGCGTCCAAACACCCCGCTAGAGACCACTACCCTATTGGCGTCTCCCCAAGGCCAGCTGGTGGCTGGAATCGGATCCTTGACATTCTGAAGGGCTTTTTCTCTTCCCGTCGCCAGGTCCGAGAATATCAGCTCTGAGCCCTGAGCCGAAGAGGTGACGACCATGTACTGGTTGGCCTCCGTGAAGGAGGGCTGAAACTCCAAGTCTGCGAGTTGAATCGAGACATCCACTTCATGGCTTATCTGCAGCTCACCGCTGAAGGAGATGGTCTGGACTTGGAGTTTGCCACGTCGTTTATCCACGGAGACGACGAAACGCCCGTCTGGAGAGATGAACGGCCGGCCATTGATGTTGGTATTGGGTCCGATGACTGTGTCGCTTACGCTGTCAATGAGAAGCTGTGAGCTCGGAGATGAACTTTTCTCGACTTGGCACTCGATAAAATAGTAGCCACTTAAATGAGTGTAGGCCATGCTGGCTGGAATACAGCTGTAGTTCTTCAGACTGATGGTCTTGACGAGGTGGAGGGTCTCAAGGTCGATTTTATGCACCGCAGGCTCCGATTTTAAGTAGACAAAGCCAAACCTAAGATGACAATTGTCAAAGACAGGTTAATGATCTTTCTGGTGATTTATTAAGTGCTGCCCTGTTAATTACAACCATCATTTACTCACTTCCAATTTTCGGAAGAATTATGTTGAAAATCTGACAGAGGTCATGCACACTGAGCAGTGACGATCGTTTCTTACCTTACGTGGGTGATAATGAGGTTGGTGGGAGGAATGTAGAAATCCTCCACTCTTTCAAACACAGTGTGAACGATCTGACGCTGCTCCACTGCACTCGCAGAAGTGATCACCTCAAAAGTGGAAACAAGAGAAAGTAGTATTACAATCATGTAGAGTGTCTTAAATCTGACCAGATAAGCAAAGATCTTAAAAGGATAAATAACATATTCTGTTGTAATATAACAAATTAAATAATCTATGAGAACAGTGTGCTTTCAGTCTGTGCAATGATTGATTCTTGCTTTGATATTTTATTATATAATGACAAGACATTCATGAATTTACTCTAAATAGTGGTGCACAACTGTCCTAGATGATGAGTGCAATGACATTATTTTCCTGTTATCTCTGTAAAGCTGCTTTGAAACAATCTGTATTGTAAAAAGTGCTATATAAATGAAGGTGAGTGTTTAATCATGCTTATGGTGTTTTCCCAACTCCTTTTACAGTTAATCATCATGTACAGGTCCTTCTCAAAAAATTAGCATTATTTTCCATAATGTAATGATAAAAATTAAACTTTCATATATTTTAGATTCATTGCACACTAACTGAAATATTTCAGGTCTTTGATTGTTTTAATACTGATGATTTTGGCATACAGCTCATGAAAACGTCTCGGTTACGTATGTAACCCCCGTTCCCTGAGTAGGGAACGGAGACGTTACGTCGGATGACGACGAATGGGGTTTCGCTTAGAAAGCCTATCAACTTCGAATATTACAAAACGAGCCAATGGCAAAGAAATGCCATGGGTCTGCGGAATTTGCATAGCGTAACTCCGCCCCACCTTGTGGGTATAAAAGGAGGAAGCCAGCAACATGCAGATATGTTTCTTCGCTGAGGAGCCAAGACTGAGCTCAGGCGATCCTCGCGGTACAGCGGAAAGTGGCAGGCAGACGTAACGAGTAGGGAGTTCCCTGAGTAGGGAACGAGGGTTACATACGTAACCGAGGCGTTCCCTTTCGTTGTCACTCCGAGTTACGTTGGATGACGACGAATGGGGTTACCAGTCTAATCACGCCACCTTCTCGGCTGTCTTCCAGTGCCCTGCGTAATCTGAGATCCTTGTCGTGAGATTGGCACGGACGAAGGACTCCTATCTAGCACAGGAATACCAAGGTACACTGGGGAGCATATCCCATAGTTTAGAGGAAATATGCAAAATATTGCCAGCCCAACGGGGGGGACTTAGAGAATACACATATGACCCAAAGGATGCATATGGAGAACACTGGAGTGTCCAGCCGCAGGTGGAATATTTCAACCCCAGGGGTGGCAAGGTGGCTTGCCAAGGGAAAGACACATGCTCAGAGAGGCTTACAGTGGAAATACACATGTGGGGGTCGCTTGGAGGAGGGACCATGCACACGGGAGGCACCTAGCCGACGCGCAGGCAATAGACACTGGCGCCGACGTTAGGAGTGCTGGAGGAACTCAGGGCTTTCGGAGAAGCTCACCTGAGGAGAATATCGCACGTATCCAGTCCGTGGAGTGGAATGGCGAGCAAGCAAAGACACCTGAGCGGATCCAGTACTAGCTGGTTGAATGGAGTACATGAGAGGACACTGGCTAGCCAAGGCTGGGTCTGCCTCCTCCAGGGGCAGCGCTTGCAGGTTCACCACCTGGTCCCGGAAGGGAGTGGTAGGAACCTTGGGCACATATCTGAGCCGGGGTCTCAGGATCACGTGAGAGTAAGCCGGCCCGAATTCCAGGCACGCTTCGTCAACGGAGAATGCGTGCAGGTCCCCTACCCTCTTGATGGAGGCCAATGCAACCAGGAGCGCTGTCTTCATAGACAGGAACTTAAGCTCCACTGATTGCAAAGAATCAAAGGGAGCACTCTGCAGGGCAGTTAGAACCACTGAGAGGTCCCAAGTGGGAACGACAGGAGGGCGAGGAGGATTCAGTCTCCTCGCTCCTCTCAGGAACCTGACGATCAGGTCGTGCTTCCCAACAGACTTACCTTCGACCGGGTCATGGTGTGCGGCAATAGCGGCAAAATAGACTTTCAGGGTGGAGGGAGACAGCCTTCGCTCCAACCCATCTTGAAGGAAGGAAAGCACGACACTAATCGAACATCTCCGGGGGTCTTCTCGGTGAGCTCATATTTGCGGGCCCGCGGCCAGCTGTGCGCCAGTGCATCCGTGCCGAGCGTGCCCTCGGTCAGGGAATAATACAGGTCGCAATGGGTCGAGTCATGAGAGGCAAACAGATCTATCTGTGCGTCCCCGAACTGGTCCCAAATCAGCTGAACCGACTGGGGATGGAGTCGCCAATCTCCCGGGAGGGGCTGAAGCCGTGAGAGCTCGTCGGCTGGACAGTTCAGGGCTCCGGGGATATAAATGGAATGAAGTGAGCTCAGATGCTTCTGACTCCATATGAGGAGGTGGCGGGCGAGTTGCGACATACGGCAGGAGCGTAGACCACCTTGATGGTTGATGTACGCTACAGTGGCGGTATTGTCTGAGCAGACTAGTACGTGTTGGTTCTTGAGTACGGCCCGAAAGTGGCGCAAAGCAAGACGTACGGCCAGCAACTCGAGGCAATTGACATGCCAGAGGCAACGGGGTCCTGTCCAGGAGCCCGCGGCAGCACGTCCATTGCACATGGCACCCCAGCCCGTGGAGGAGGCATCTGTCGTTACAACAACATGCCGTGAAGCTCGTTCCAGGGGCACTCCGGCCCGTAGAAAACTGAGGTTCGACCATGGGGTGAAGGTGTGACGGCAGGTCGGAGAAACTGTTACTCTGAGGGTGCCGTGTTGCCTTGCCCACCTCGGGACTCGGTCGCGAAGCCAAAGCTGAAGCGGTCTCATATGAAGCAATCCGAGCGGCGTTGCCGCGGCTGCAGAAGCCATATGCCCCAGGAGCCTCTGAAAAAGTTTCAGTGGAACCGCACTCTTGCCCTCGAACTGTCTCAGGCAAGTCAGCAGTGACTGCGCGCTCGCTCGTAAGCTGCGCGGACATGGCGACCGAGTCGATATCCATACCGAGAAAAGAGATCCTCTGCACGGGGAAAAGTTTGCTCTTTTCCCAGTTGACCCGAAGGCCCAGACGAGCTAGGTGATGGAGCACTAGGTCCCTGTGTTCCCACACCTGGTCTCGAGAGTGAGCTAGGATCCGCCAGTCGTCGATATAGTTCAGGATGCGATCCCGTGTTCCCGAAGGGGGACAAGGGCTGCCTCGACGACCTTCGTGAAGACGCGAGGATACAGGGCTAGCCCAAAAGGGAGAACCGCGTACTGGTATGCCTGCCCCTCGAAAGCAAACCGTAGGAACGGTCTGTGTCGAGGGAGAATGGAGACATGGAAGTAGGCGTCTTTCAGGTCGATTGCTGCAAACCAATCCTGGGGCCGCACACATTCGAAAATGCGTTTGGCAGTGAGCATCTTGAACGGCAGCCTGTGAAGGGAACGGTTCAGCATGCGCAGGTCCAGGATTGGCCATAACCCACCGGTTTTCTTTGGGACAATGAAGTACGGGCTGTAGAAGCCAGTCCTCATCCCGGCCGGAGGGACGGTCTCGATAGCCCCCTTCGCCAGCAGGGTAGCGATCTCTGCTCTCATGAGAGGGGCGTTGCCACCGACCAAAGTGGAGCGGACTCCCCTGAAGCGGGGAGGAGACCGCGCAAACTGAATCGCTTAGCCGAGCCTGATCGTCCGCGCGGGACAGAAGGGGAAGCTCTAGCCAGGCTCCCAAGAACTGTACCAGCGGGGTCATACGAACCACAGACTTCCCACCGGTGGTGCAGCAGGGCGGAATGACTGGCCCCGACGTGGACGGCATAGCGGCCCGGTGTGGGGGCACAGTCATTAACCGCGCCCTGACAGAGGAGACCAGGGAAGAATGAACGTTCCACGGGGGTCTGCTCTGCCAGGGGGCTGGCGACAGAGGCGAAAGAGAGCGGCACGGTCCGGGGACGGCGCGCACTGTCAACCGGCTCTGGAACAGAGGGGGACGAGGGGTGCACTTTCTTTAACCACATTAGGCTGCTGCCCACCCGTGGGTGAGCAGCGGGGAGTGGAGAACAAAAGATTCTCCCCCGGCCCTCCACCAGGGGAAGGAGTGGTCCTGCTACCATCTCCTGTGAAGTAACTTTCAACATCCCTGAGAAGCTCGTCTCAGGAGCACCGCTTGGCCCGGCGTTTAGCGGGGGGCGGGGCTGGAGAGGGCTGGGGCGCTTTCTTACGGCTTCCTCCGCGACCGGGCCCGGGTGGAGGCTGCTGCTTGGGCCGGACGGGAGGGGCGGGAGCCGCAGGAGGGCGCCCTCGGCGGCGAACAGACTGAGGGTTCTGCCCGGTCGGCTGGGTGGAGGCAGCAGCGGGCCGTCGGGGCAGAATATGCTTAATGGCCTCACTCTGTTTCTGGGCGGTGGAGAACTGTTGGGCGAAATCCTCCACCGCACCGCCGAATAGGCCGGCCTGGGACATGGGGGTGTCGAGCAGGCGGAAACGCTCAGCATCCCGCATGTCAGCCAGGTTCAGCCATAGATGTCTCTCCTGGACGACAGCTGTGGACATCACCAGACCCAGGGAGTGTGCGGTCACCTTCATCGCCCGGAGGGCGAGGTCGGTGGCGGCGCGCAGCTCATCAAAGAGCCCTGGGTCCGTCCTACCCTCGTGCATGTCCCTTAGCATCTGGGCCTGATAGACCTGCAGAGTGGCCATGGCATGCAAAGAGGCAGCCGCCTGTCCCGCCGCTCTGTAGGACTTTGCCACTAGGGTAGACGAGAACCTACAGGCTTTGGATGGGTGCTTAGGCTCGCCGCGAGAAGAAGCACTCTGAGGACACAGCTGCATCGCAACAGAGCGCTCAACCGGGGGGAGCCCAGTGTACCCACGGGCAGCTGCCCCATCGAGGGGAGGATAGGCGGATGAAACCAGTGAGCGGTCGCGGGAAGACATGGGAGTCTTCCAGGACTTCGAGATTTCATCATGCACGTCCGGGAAGAAAGGTATTGGGGCAGGCTAAGGACGGGAAGCCGCAGCTGCACCCAAAAACCAATCGTCCAGCCGCAGGACAGGGTGGGGGGGTCCACTCTAAACCAATGCTCGTGGCCGCCCGGGAAAGCATGGCCGTCATCTCTGGATCAGACTGAGCCACAGCCGTATTCACACCCGAAGGTGGCAGCTGTGACGAGTCGTCACTTCCAGATGAATCAGACCCGCCTTGTGATGCTGCGATTGACATCACGTCTTCCTCTGGAGCGCCAAAGGAAACCCGCGGGACCTCAAACGACGGTCCCGCGGGAATCCCCTGAACGCTCGCGGGTTGCAACACTGGTGAAGGTGCTGTGGGGCACGGACAAATAGTCGGCGCTTTGTTCCACACATTCACCCTCAGATCACCCTGGCCACCAGCCGAAGTAGAGCCTCTCGAGGAGGCGCTAGATCGGGGTGTGGATGAGGGGACTCTCACTCTTGCGAGATCATTGAGTCTCGATCTAAGTGTTGCGATGGTCATGTTCTCTCTCTGTACTCATCCACGAGCGCTGCTCTAGCGTGATTAATGCCCAAACACACCAGACAGCGCTCGTGCCCATCAGAGTCAGACATAAGCCGACCGCAACCAGAAGTGCACGGGTGAGGCATCTTTAAAAACACGTGCTGCGTGCAAGCTCTTTTTGTGAGAGAAACTCAGTGTTGAAGCGCCCGCGGAGAACACACTCGCTGGCAAACCATGCTCAGATAGGCAGGAACTGTGCACTCGCCGGGAGATCGCCGTCACACCAACACTGGAGAGTTGCTCGTCTCGTAAGAAGCTGACAATCAGAGATAGCTTAGGGAGTGAAGAATTACACTTGGCTCCGAAGCGAAAACATATCTAATTGTTGCTGGCTTCCTCCTTTTATACCCACGAGGTGGGGCGGAGTTACGCTATGCAAATTCCGCAGACCCATGGCCTTTCTTTGCCATTGGCTCGTTTTGTAATACTCGAAGTTGGTAGGCTTTCTAAGCTAAACCCCATACGTCGTCATCCGACGTAATTGGAGTGACAACGAAAGGGAATCCAAAATTCCTATCCCAAAAAACTTAGCATATATCATCCGACCAATAAAATAAGTGTTTTTAATACAAAAAAAGTCAACCTTCAAATAATTATGTTCAGTTATGCACTCAATACTTGGCCGGGAATCCTTTTGCAGAAATGACTGCTTCAATGCGGCGTGGCATGGAGGCAATCAGCCTGTGGCACTGCTGAGGTGTTATGGAGGCCCAGGATGCTTCGATAGCGGCCTTAAGCTCATCCAGAGTGTTGGGTCTTGCGTCTCTCAACTTTCTCTTCACAATATCCCACAGATTCTCTATGGGGTTTAGGTCAGGAGAGTTGGCAGGCCAATTAAGCACAGTAATACCATGGTCAGTAAACCATTTACCAGTGGTTTTGGCACTGTGAGCAGGTGCCAGGTCGTGCTGAAAAATGAAATCTTCATCTCCATAAAGTTTTTCAGCAGATAGAAGCATGAAGTGCTCCAAAATCCCCTGATAGCTAGCTGCATTGACCCTGCCCTTGATAAAACACAGTGGACCAACACCAGCAGCTGACATGGCACCCCAGACCATCACTGACTGTGGGTGCTTGACACTGGACTTCAGGCATTTTGGCATTTCCTTCTCCCCAGTCTTCCTCCAGACTCTGACACCTTGATTTCCGAATGACATGCAAAATTTGCTTTCATCCGAAAAAAGTACTTTGGACCACTGAGCAACAGTCCAGGGCTGCTTCTCTGTAGCCCAGGTCAGGCGCTTCTGCCGCTGTTTCTGCTTCAAAAGTGGCTTGACCTGGGGAATGCGGCACCTGTAGCCCATTTCCTGCACACGCCTGTGCACGGTGGCTCTGGATGTTTCTACTCCAGACTCAGTCCACTGCTTCCGCAGGTCCCCCAAGGTCTGGAATCGGTCCTTCTCCACAATCTTCCTCAGGGTCCGGTCACCTTTTCTCGTTGTGCAGCGTTTTTTGCCACACTTTTTCCTTCCCACAGACTTCCCACTGAGGTGCCTTGATACAGCACTCTGGGAACAGCCTATTTGTTCAGAAATTTCTTTCTGTGTCTTAGCCTCTTGCTTGAGGGTGTCAATGATGGCCTACTGGACAGCAGTCAGGTCGGCAGTCTTACCCATGATTGCGGTTTTGAGTAATGAAACAGGCTGGGAGTTTTTAAAAGCCTCAGGAAACACCACCTTTATTTTTTTACCAATTAAAAGCCCTTCATCTCTATAATATCGAGTCCTCGTCTCATCCCTTCACCCCAACCCTGACAATATCTGCAAGTAGGCCTACAGTTTTTTTTAAATTACTTTTAATATTTAAAGTACACAATGAGTGCACATTCGATACAATTCAGTACACTTTAATTTCAAAAGGGTATAAAACCAAGCCATTCATCACGCCGTATCTGTATTTATAATATGTCATAGGATATTTAGCAGCTTAATTCACAAGGATTATTCGGAAACCACTTGGAAACTATGCCTCTAGAAAAAAATGCTGTTTTTAGCTTGTTAATAAGTGTCCAGTGCAGCTGATTATGAATGCAAACTATGAGTTGTTGGTTTGTGAATCAGTGTGATGAGAGCAGGATCAGAGCCAAGCGAACACATGCGGCTGTATTTCCCCTCACTCTCCTTAGCCCTAATTTGTTTAATCTAATGAGCTGACAAGCAGGTTCAGATGTTTGACTAAGAATATTGAGCCATTTAAAAAAATGGGTTTGATATTTCACCTCTCAAGCCGAGTACTGCCTCCGGCCCCGACAAATTGCCCATGCCCGGGTCAATTGCACGCATTCAAAATGAGTTGAATATTATCAAGCCATTTATTTGTGGTGTGAATCCATATCCCCTGCAGCCGATTATGCAGCTTCCCTTTAAAAGTGCTCTTTAGCATTTCTGAGTGATTCATAGCAAACGCCTTCATTATTCAGCGTGGCTGGCGCTCTGTGGGCATGCTGAACAAGCAAATACACCTGAGGACTTTCCCACTATTTAATAAAACGTGAATTATTCATGTGTATGGGGGCTGGAAATACACATTGTTTGTTAAATAAAAAGCCTTTCATTTGCTCTGTCTTTGAGGCTGTGTGTTTCTCATACGTGTGCTTTGACATGAGGACAGTGCTGATCAAACCTGGCAGAGAATAAAGTGGGAACAAGGCAAACATTTTACACACAACGTAGAAAGCGTCTCATATGCATACAGTTCTAGTCAGGAGGTCTAGCCGACAGGGAACTGAAATTAATGAGCGTGCACTCATGCAATTAAACAAGCTGCGATTGGTGCAGAAATGTATGTCAAACAAAGACTGTCACACATTTACACCTAACATTCAAAAATACAGACTGTGTTCAAAATCACAGGCTGTTAGCAAATAAACAGCCTCTCAAACCCCACTGATTGAACTCTCATGCTAAAAAAACATCATGGCGTGATGAATGTGTGAGCTCTTTGATTTGCTCGAGAGTCTTTAAGGGTGAAACATAACTCGTAACTCGAAACCTAACCAAAAACTCACCTGTAGCGTAGAGCGGGACTTCAGCAGGTCTCCCCAGCACAAGACCCACAGCTGATCGTGAGATTTGTCGTAGAAGAGTTTGACGGGCATGGCGTCTGTTTCCACAGCCTGTCATTCCAACAGAGAGAGAGAGAAATTCATTCACTTGCTTGTCAAGAGCAACTGCGATAAGTGAAGCACTCACTGAAATTTGTTTTGGCAAGTGACCTAATAAAGGACATGGTTTCAGTATGAACACTTTTAGAATAAATTAAGCTGAAGCAGAACCAAATCTTTCCATGACCCAGTTTACATCTGGTATAAAGATGTGTTTTGGCGGATCGGATCCAGCTCCGCCGCTCCCACCATGTGCTGTGCGTAGGGCACCAAGTGCTGAGGGGGCATAAAAAATCAATCATCATATCATAGTCATAATAATTATAATTCCGATATTATTTCAGTATAGAAATATTATTAGCCACTTTTTAGGGATGTATATATATATATAACAAAACAGGTGGAACAAGAGTATTTAATTGCTCTAGAAAGTAACAATGGTGCTGCCGCCGCCTCAGCGGTCCGTTGGATTGCGCGTTAAAAAGTGGGGGGGGGGGTTGGGGGGGTTAGCAGCACTGATCGTATCACAAGTAGACAAGGGAGACACATTCCTGTTTGCTCCTGCTGTTTTAATGCGTCTTTTGTCCACTTTCAACCACTTCTGTCCTGATTTCTTCAGAGGAGTGTCTATGGGCGTGTAAATGTGTGAGCTTTTTCAGATCTTTAGATCTAATGGAGGAAATAAGCTCATGCAATTTACATGAGAATGCGAAAGAAAAACATACAGAGAATATCAGCTTTCGTTTCTGCCCTGACAGACGCAAGACCAGCCGACTCTGTGAGTGTGTGTTAGAAATCAGGAACAGTGAGAGAACATTGTGCTTGGTACGTTTTCTCTTCAAACCAAACTTGGGTCTCCAGCCGATGAAGTTTAAATCCCGTCTGGCTAGAGCTCTTTCCATACGTTTACGTATTCGGTCAGTAGCATTTTAATATCAGATGTAAACAGGGGCTCTAAGCACACAGGAATGATGTTCATTCCATCCATCCATCCATCATTTAAACTTTATTGGCTGGAGACCCGAGATTGGTTTGAAGATGAAAAACGTAAAGCACCATGTTCTCTCAGCATTCCTGATTTCTAACACACACTCACAGCGTTCGGCTGGTTTCATCTGTCAAAGCAGAAACTAAAGCTTTCCTGTAGCTCAAACAGTAGAGCATTGGTGCTTGCAACGCGAAGATGATAGGTTTGATTCTCAGGGAAAGTAAGAACTGAGGAGAATGTAAATGTGTACCTTGAAATGCAATGCAAGTCGCTTTGGATAAAAGAGTCTGCCAAATGCATAAATGTAAAGCTGGTGTTCTCCGTATGTTTTTCTTTCGCATTTATATGGAAATTGTGAGCTTATTTTGTCCATTACTATCGAAAGATCTAAAAAAGCTCACACATTTACCCGTCCATAGACCCTCCTCTGAAGAAATCAGGACAGAAGTGTTTGAAAGTGGACAAAAGAGTCGGATTAAAACACCAGGTGTGAACAGGGATGTGTCTCCCTCGTCTACTTGTGATCCGATCCACCAAAACACATCTTTATACCAGCTGTAAACCGGGCCTTAGAAAGGTTTAATGTGGTTCTATAGAGAACCCTAGGTTTCTGGACTCAATTTTAAAGAACCCTATATGCCAAAAAGGTTCTATATAGGGATACATGTCCTAAATGATTGCATAATCATTTTTGTTGTGCTTTAAAGAAGTACACTTATTTGAATAAATTTTTCAAGTGATGAAGCTGTTTAATTAATGAAATCAAACTAAAAGTGAATTAAAACTAAATTCATAAAATTACCTCATGATGTGAAGGGTTCTATAGATGAAGCGCCTGACGAACCTTTTCCTCTAAAACTGTTGTTATTGAACCAAGTGAAAATTGCACTCGCAATCTGAATAACATTAATATGATTACTGTCATCACTGCTGAGAAACTTACAATAGTGTTTGATTCATGAAGAAAAAAGCTCATGATTAAAATATTACTTAGGATTGTCTGTAATCAATACTTGAGAACTAGAAATATAAAGTAAAAAACAAAAAGTTACAATTAAAATGTGCTAAAGCAACATAAATGCTGAACATTTTATCACAAATTAATTTCATTGTTCTAAATTTTCCATACACTTAACTATGTTAAACTGAAGTTCATTCATTTGTGTTGAGGCTATATTAATCATCTTTTGAAACTGCAAATGTTGAAACTGAAATAAGGTGTCACTGCATCAGATTTCCATGTAAAAGACATTATGTAAGCTGAAAGATTTAAAGTTAGATTTACTTGCAAAAGAAACAACTTCTGTTTAGATCGAACAGAGATCTCATTAGTAGTTGCATTATCATGTAAAAAACATTTGCAATTCGCAGCACTGAATGTTCAGGATCATACGGCGTTGTCGTAGTTTATTCGTCACTGAGCATCTGTGTTCATGTTAGAAGGATTTATTAGCCATGATCCAGTGACATCCACACGACCCTCGACACACTCTGCTTTCTGAAGCGCTTTCATCTTATGCTTTTCAATTGTTCTCTGTTGCTGTGTATTATTGATTCTTCATCCATATAAGAAAAACACTCATTTATTTTGCAGTATTGGATAAGAGAAAGAGTAAAATATGAGGAGAAAACATGATGTGACGAAAAATCTAGTTAAAATTCTCAGTTGATTCCCTTAAAAAAACAGAGGAAAACAAGACTTACGATATATCATGATAATGAACATGCATGGTATTGTTATCGTGGGCCCTTTAAAATACTGTGAATAAATCCTTATTATGAATGACTTTAAATTTTTAGAATGCATTTTTTAGAATACTTTTCCATCGACTGATTTAAAATTTAGTTTATTTATTTATTATTATTTTATTATTAGGGACCATGTACAATTTCAAACATAAATGTTACCATTTGATGCATTGTACCAGAGTTAGCCTCAGGCTAATTTACGTCTGTGATTTACATCGTGATCCGAGTGTATCACATGAGATCCTTCTGTGATCCTTTTGTATCTTTTTTTAAAAGCGTGGTGCTGGTCACTTTTCACTGCCGTTATATGGGCGAGCACAAGTGGGATTTTTTTTTTTATTCTCCTTTTGTAGTCCATAAAATAAAGAAGGGAATAAGGCATTAGAACAACATCAGGGTGAGTAAACTTAATTTTCATTTTAGTGTGAACTGTCCCTTTATATTGCTTTTGCACTTTAATCTGTTTGAAACGTTTACTTTAAACATTTCATTGTAATTTAAATTTAAGAGTTATTTTTGTAATAAAAACTAAAAAGTTATTAAACTTGTTAAGAGGAGAACACTAAAGTTTTGTAACTTCATTCAATACTGTGATGAAAACGTAATTTATTATCGTGATATGAAAATTTGATACCGTCACAAATAGCCTGCAATCATGGATTCAAGTCAGACATCTCTATATGAATTCAAACCTTTCTTATCAAATTGGTTCACGATCAAATGATCCACATAGGTTTGACAATTCTTACTTCAATATCACATTTGCACTTATGCTATTCAGGACAAAAACAGCACAACTAATTTATCAGACGCTGTTATCCAAAGCGACTTACATTGCATTTCAAGATACACATTTACATTCTTATCAGTTCTTGTTCTCCCTGTGAATCGAACCCATGACCTTGGTGTCGCAAACGCTGACACTCTACTGTTTGAGCTACAGGAAGGGTATCATGTGATATAAATCGCCCAACATGCTAGTGTTGGGTCATTCATGAACATTCATTGCGTGTGTCACATGACAAATGAACCAAAGACTCGGAAGGTACATTAATATTGTTAGATATTTAATACGTTCCCTGTAAATTATCTTTGGCTGCATTATAATGATTTCTTATTTCAAAATATGATCAAGATTGCATAGATGGATGTGTTCGGGGAATTCGGCTGTTTAAAACATAACATTTAAAGCCACTTAAATGAACGAAATGACTCAAATAAAGATTCGTTCATTTTGATGAACGTGATCGAGCGAGAGAGTCAGTAAAATGATCCGAACTTCCCATCACTAATACTGGGGCATTTTTTCTTTTCTCTGATATTTTGAATTTTAGGTTCATTATAATTGTATTCTAAAGGCTTTATCATGCAGCAACATAGTGTCGGCAAAGATACGGCCCACATCCAACACAATCTCATGAAAGTGCGTATCTATACCACAAATGTTATTTCTCGTGCCATTTATACGCCAAAAATGGTTTTAGCGTGCATATGATACACACTGAAAACCCCTTGGGTAGGATTAGGGGAGTGCGTGCGTATTACACAAGTGCGTATCATATGCACGCGGAAACTATTTTTGGCGTATTAATGGCACGAGAAATAACATTCGTTGTATAGATACGCACTTTCATGAGATCAGGCTCTCCACATCTGGTGCCGGTTGATTCCACACGTACCAGATGTGTGCCGGATGTGAGCCGACACTATGTTGCTGCCTGGCTTTAGAGATACGAACGACCTGGAACGCATCCTCACCTGCACGACTCTCTGCGCCTGTGTGTCGATCAGCAGAAGTCTGTTGTGAAGCGGCTGGGTCACGTACACGTACTTCTCCTTCACGCTGACCGCGGATGCCCACACACACTCGTGTGGAGAGACGCCCGTGCTTCGGGGACACAGCTCGTCCTGCAGGGACAATATGGACACATAAATTTGTGCATTATAGAAATAAGAATTTGGGGGATGGAGGAAAGTGAAAATACTGTCCCGGTGCAAATAATCTTAGTCATTTAAGGAGTAGTTCACTTCAGAATTAAAATCTCCTGATAATTTACTCTCCTCCACATCATCCAAGATGTTCATGTCTTTCTTTCTTCAGTGGAAAAGAAATGAAGGTTTTTGAGGAAAACACTCCAGGATTTTCTCCATATAGTGACTTCAATGGAGTCCAACGGGTCGAAGGTCCAAATGTGAGTTTCAGTGCAGCTTCAAAATCTCGACACAATCCCATAAATAAACATTTATATACTTTTAGACCACAGATGGTTAAAATCGTCTGAATGAAATGTTTTCCTCAAAATTTCTTTTCGACTGATGAAAGAAAGGCATGACATCTTGGATGACGTGGAGGAGAGTAAATTATCAGGACATTTTAATTGTACAGTGAACTAATCAAATTTTCTTATTTCTTCCTATTGTTTTGGGTTTGGGCCAGGACTTACATCATTACCCAGAATCCTCTCTGTCCTTGTGATGCGTCTGCGAATCTCACAATTGCCAGGCTGCAGTATAATGATCCCTTCGCTGGAGAAGACGTAGAACATGTTCCCCACACTGAGCCCTACAACAACACACACACGCCATTACTCGTCTTCTGAGAGAAAACAACACAGAACAGGGCTGAAAAAACTGTTCCTGTCACACAGTCAGACAGCAGAGAATATTAAACTCCTGCAACGACTCCTGGTCTGTCACAGGCAGCAAACACCCGCTGCTAATGAGAGTGTTCACGTCATGTCATCAGAAAGCAGAAGGTGTAGAAACACACAGCTGTGACTGATCAGTGTTAGCGGTCATCTCGATGACGCTGGTGTTGATTACATTTACATTTTACATTCATTCAGCCGACGCTTTTATCCAAAGCGACTTACAATTGCTATATATGTATATAGCATATATATATATATATATATGCTATATATATATGTCAGAGGTTGCACGCCTCTGGAGCAACTAGGGGTTAAGTCTCTTGCTCAGGGACACATTGGTGTCTCACAGTGGATTCGAACCCGGGTCTTTCACACCAAAGGCATGTGTCTTATCCACTGCGCCATCACCACCCCTATGAATGATGATGATGTGCAAGTGACACTGAGTCTATTTTATGAATCAGCCATTTTGCAAAAATGCGGAGTATGAAAACATACGATTTGTATAAAAAAGAAGCAATGTGCTGCATCTCTAACCACACATCAGAGAAAGCGTCATGGGACTGCGTTGGAAAAGCTCAGTCAGGCTCACACAGAAAACATTTTTGCAGTTAAAAATACGAGAAGCAGGTCAGTGGAGCAAAAAACAAACAAAAAAACTTTAATCTAATTAATTACACAAATTACAACCGCCCTAAAAAAATGCAGGTTTATACATGCATTTAAAAAAAGTTTAACTTATTTTAAGTTGAGTGACGTGAGATGTTTAAAGACGTCCATCTAGTGCACGTTTACATTGAAAATGTGTTCTGTGTGAACTGAAGACTTGGTTTTTCAGTATTTAAATGGCTAGAGCTGGAGATCAGCCGAAAGTCACACACATTGGATGAACGTGACACATTACGGCTTTCCACACTTGAAGTAGTTAACCCTGGGTCATTCTAAACTCTGGGTTAACTGAATCCTACGTTATTCAGAGTCAGAAAAAAGTCTGAATTGTGAGATAAAAAGTCACAATTACCTTTTTTATTTTTTATTCTGTGACGGAAACAAGTTTCCATCCAAATGAGTCAATTGTTGACATAAAATGTAAATTGTGCATAGATGCTCAGGTCATATTATCTGAGGAATGAGTTCATACTGAAATCTCTGACTTACACAGTTTGATACTGTACGGAAATATTATTGGGTTGTTTTTCTAATGAGAAGGCAAGTACAATTCTCAAATTGCTCTCATTTGTGTTTCTTCTCTGTACTATGGCCAGGTACGACACAGGCAGAGTAAAATGCCCTTTACCGTGGTAAGATCGGTTAAGGGATCTTGAGTAGCTTATCGCTTCATGGTAATGAACACTAGGGGTGTAGCGATCCCCTCATGTCACGATTCGATACATATCACAATACTGAACTCACGATACGATATTATTGCGATACTCCAAAACATATGGTAAAAGGTTAACAAAAAATGTACTGTTGATTAAAATGCTAAATTTGATATTACATTGTGTGTATAAATGAAAAGGCTTGGACTTGGTGTCAATAACCCAAAGCACAGAACAATAGAGACACCAGAATAACAATATTCATGATTCTGAAGCTGAAAATACAGAATTATTTTAGATGAAAATGCTTGCACTCTTTCACTGACTAGATATATTTAAAATAATGTAAGACACTTTTTACTGGTAACATCAGACATTTGACATTATCAGGAGCCACAGACATTCCCCCGTTGCATTATTATACATTAAATTCAAAATTATATATAGTATATTGACACTAAAACTCATATTCATATTGTCACTATCCACGATACATATTGTTGCATTTTTGTATTGCGATATATTGTGACATGATATATTGTTAAACCCCTAGTAATGACATTAAACTAGTCTTTCACCAAGTAATAGTTTAGTACCCAAACAGCAACATAGGTTCGGCCCAGATCTGGTCCACATCCGGTACACATGTGTACCAGATGTGGTCCGGATCTGGGCCGCCACTATGTTGCTGTCTGGGTAGCTTAACTTTGTGCTGTCACGACTGGGACATTAACACATGTTTCAGATATGCCAGGATTTGTTCATTTCACTAAGAACTTATTCAGTCCATACACAGTCTCTCAAAATGTTTTTTGTTCATAAAATGGACACTAATAAGACAGATAATCAGACATTTATTTACCTTCCTCCCTCCAGAGTATGTTGGCCACTAGATGGACAGCATGAGGAAACACAGAGCAGAGTTAGTGGACAGCAGAGAAACGCACAGGACTGTCTGTAATAATAGTGATTTCACATTAATATGATGACTTAAAGATCTAGTAATAAAGGCCCTGAAGGTGGAAATGGGCTTCTGGATTAGATGAACTTCATTTCAGTATAACCCTGTGCTTTTTCTCTGAGATTCCTGTAGTGTGTCCCTGTGAGCTCACTGAAACCCAGATATTACTAAAGCCTTGTCTCACGCACTGGACATGCACTTTTCAGAAACGTGTCTGCTATCCATTCCAGAAATCAGCAGAAATACAGTGTAGAAAAACAGCTGTCAGCAGTGTACAGAAACAGTAGAGAAATATTTTGCATTGCTTTTGTTGATGTTTTTATGTCTCAGAGACCCCAAATTCACTACTCACTAAGTCAATTTCCATTGGGAACAGTTGAGGCATGATATCAAAGTGAAATTTTACCCTTTATTTTCATAACCTCATGAAATATCAACCTGCTCGTTCAATTTTAAGCCTATTTTTTTGAGATATTAAATTGGCCTTGAGGTCTCTCAGCTCCCAAACACGATGGTTAACATATTAAAGACTTATTCAAAGGTCTTATTCGAGATGATTTGAATGCAAAAATGACCAGCCTTTGTCCTCTCCGTATGGGACTTGTCACTTGTCTTTTATGAGGCCCTTTATATTCAACAAAGACATTGTGTTACAGACAATATGACGGATGGACATTTTATCATAACACTTTGATAATGGCCCTGAGAAACTCATGGATAGAAAACACTACTTTTATTCATTCTAGTTTTATCATGCTGGTGCAAGTCTTCCATGTCTTACTGTATATTACTGACAAGTACTAATATAATTAAGAAATAAGGCATGGGAGGAAGGTACGGATCCATGATTTACACCTGTTTCAGTAATAATGTCGGGTTAAGGTGGTATTGTATTACTCCACTAAGGCCAAATGTGGACGGAAACTAATCCCCCATTTACTGACATAATCAGATCTATAGACCTTCATTTCACTTGTAAATTTAACAGTCCAGAAAATGTCTATAATTTTCCAAACAGGAATTGGCTTATGGGCAAAGACACCACAGGGTTGTTCACATCTGAAGATGTTTATTGGTGTATAACCATTAAAACTTATTAATGACAAACTGTCCTTCCCGCATTGCTGACTTCATTACTTGTGAGCAGACTTGTAAATCCTTCCCAGTAATGACTGAACCAGCAACCCAAACGACAGTGTGCAAGAGTTTACCACTATCTTAGCCAACAACACGATTCTCCCAAATACAGTATAGATCATCACAACAAAAATACTAGTGACTAAAAACACACTGTAATAAATTGGTTACCTGCAAATGTTACTATAAAGAGCTTTTTCTGCCTGATTTAAAGGGATAGTTCACCCCAAAATGAAAAATTTGCATCGTTAAGGAAGCAGACAAACTCTGTCGGTTTAAATCTAGACTCTTTAACCTAGCATACACGCAACATATTATCAATTTCTAATTCAGATCAGTTAAGTGATTGTTAGGCTGCATAAATAAGCTCAGCCGGAACCGGGAACACTTCCTATAACACCTGATGTACTCGTTACATCATAAGAATGACTAGCAACATCTAACATTAACATCTGTTTAGCTGTGCATTTACTGAATGAGCACTGTGCCACTGTTCGTCCGACTGTTTGCACTGTATTTTATTTTATGTTTTAATTATTCTGATTTCATTTGGTTATTTCTGTATTTTATCTTTTATTCTAAACTGTTTTAATTATTCTGATTTCTTTTGATTATTTTAATTTCTTCTATGTAAAGCACTTTGAATTACCATTGTGTATGAAATGTGCTATATAAATAAACTTGCCTTGCCTTGCCTTGCCTTGCCTTGCCTTGCCTTGCCTTGCCTTGCCTTGCCTTGCGTTGCCTTGCGTTGCCTTGCGTTGCCTTGCGTTGCGTTGCCTTGCTACCCTGCAGCTTATTATTATTGCTGCTGATGCAGAGCAAGTTTGAAACTAGCCTACAGAAAACACTGGACCAAACTATTTAAATGCTGAGCAAGCAATCTCATTGGCTGTGGGATCAGCAGAGACCAATCAGCATGTGCCATGCGGTAATGATGTGATTGCTTGCAGATTGCATGTAAAGGACCGATTAGCCCTGTAGAGTTTCATGACTGAACTAGATATTTAAGTTAAATATTACCTTTTTTTAGTGCATAGCTTTACATAATCATTACAATCTTAGCTGAAACAGATTCTATATCATCACTCACGTGTCTTACGTGCCGAATCTTCCACAAACAGAGATGAGATGTCTTCATCCACGCCAACCTCGTTTCTAGCGATGCATGTATAAGCCCCAGTGTCTTCATAACGCACACTACCGATGTGAAGCTCACTGCCATTAGCTGAAGAAATACAACAACACAGAGTTAGATGATCCAGTGCATTTACTGTGTAATCCCTATATTTCCTATCTCTTCCCTGCTAAATAATCCAGTATGGCTGGTCCGGTATGGGATGCTGGTTTGCTTGTCCGGGTTAAGGAGTGAGGAGTGCTGTTGGACCAGCTCAGTTTGACTATGCAGCTTGACCAGCAAAACCAGCCTGGACCAACACGGGATTCATGCTGGATTGTTGGGTGTCCAGCAGAGACAATTTAAATAGACATATAGTTGTAAATGTGTATGATGTGGTATTTTAATTAATATTACTCTGGCAGGCTCTGAGTTCTGAGAGATGGCAATGCAATATTTGATTTGTGATCGGTCTGAAAAATCCTTCATTCATGGAGTTTAAACACATTCACTTCACACACTCATTATTGCGTAGTGATTTTGGAGGATTATGTAAAATATTGTGCTTTGAACCCTGGCTCAGCTGTTATCCAGCAAACAGGAAGAGTGACTGTTCAATATTTTTCCTATTATTCGGAAGAATTCATTATTAATTTTAAAGCCATTATCCGTGCCTTTCCGAATAAGGTATTTGGCTTCGGTCACATCCCTAGTTAACACACACACAAACCAAAGAAAAAGTGCCTCGAACAAAATCAAAAAACACCTACAGGGCAATAACATAAATCTCAAAAGTAACTTTGAAGTGTTTGTTCCTACAGTCTACCAATAACATTTTTCATTGACAGAGCTTTGGGTGAAGGCATTCTTAAAACCCATAAAGGCTTCCCTGTGGTGCAGCTAATACTGTGCCCAGTTATAAAGTCCAATACTTGGATTTATTGAGTGTTTGTTTTTTCAGCAGAAATGTTTTCTTTCAAAAATGACCAAAGGTAGGAAAGGTAAAGTTGGCATGTCTTTTCTTCTATTTCAGAACTTTTTATTTTAAATTAGGTTTCCTTTGTCAAGTAACCTAAAAATGTGTTTCATGTGGTGGCATCTAAATTCATTTGTTTATTCAAGCCAAAATACAATGTTATATTGCCGAATAAACCTATATTAAAGTTACAACAATGAAAGTCATTTCTCAGTGTCAGATCACGGTCTTGATGGCACATTTACCAATATTTGACTCATTTCACATATACTATACATAAGCTCGTGTTATCTCTATCTAATTTTTCCTGCCATTTGAACAGCAGCTACAAATGAATGATGTTAATTAATAATGAAGGAAGACCCCACGCCTAAGCTGGACATAATAGGCTACAGCAATCAAATGGGTGTAAGTGCTCTATAACACGGACATTTAAAAGGACAGAAGGATGGATCTGTTGCTTCAAGTGATGTGAGGGGAATTATATTTATATTGTCTTGCTTATTTGTGTTGTTTTATTTTAAATTTTCTGTCTAAAAGTGAACAAAGAAAGCCATTTAAGCCGCAAAGCAAATACATAAAAGAAAAAAGTGAGTCCTTATGAGGGGGTCCAGTTTCAGGAGCTTGAGGGATGTCAGACCATGTTCAGGGATCTGCCGGCCAAGCCGGATCTGATGACTGGGAAGCCCCAGGCGGATCCATGCAACTGTTCGAAACATAGGAACTGGATATCTTTTGGCAGAGGAGGAGGGAGTGGAAGGTTGGGCAGGACCATCTGCAGCGTAGAAGTCTTGGAGCCAGGCAGAGCCAACAGCGATGTGAGTGACTAGGTGCTGGGCTGAACGAGTGAAGATGAAGATGACTTGGGCTGGACGAAGATAACTTGGAATTGGGCTTAACCAGAGATTACTGAGAAGACTTGGAACTGGGCTTAACCAGAGATGACTGAGAAGACTTGTAACTGGGCTTAACCAGAGATGACTAAGAAGACTTTGAACTGGGCTTAATTAGAGATGACTAAGAAGACCCTACGTCTGGTCACCCTATGTTAAACACACAACATTCATTTCATAACTTATAATTCCCTTTACGAGCAAGAGTATATGTAGTTCTCCATTGCTGTAATGACGCGTTCATTCTCATGACGCGTTGCTAGGACAACTGAGGCAGCCCTACTCTGGCTCTACAGTCTGTGGAAAATCAAGCTGGTTCTTAGATAGTTGGCGAATAAAACCAGCACCGAACTGGCATAAGCACCAGCCCAGAACTAGCACCTGGTTAGCATTGGTGCAAAAGAGATATGAGAAGACTTGGAACTGAGCTTAATTAGAGATGACTGAGAAGACTTGGAACTGGGCTTAACCAGAGATGACTGGGAAGACTTGGAACTGGGCTTAACCAGTGATAACTGAGAAGACTTGGAACTGGGCTTAATTAGAGATGACCGAGAAGACTTGGAACTGAGCTTAATTAGAGATGACTGAGAAGACTTGGAACTGAGCTTAATTAGAGATGACTGAGAAAACTTGGAACTGAGCTTAATTAGAGATGACTGAGAAGACTTGGAACTGAGCTTAATTAGGGATAACCGAGAAGACCCGGAACTGAGCTTAATTAGAGATGACTGAGAAGACTTGGAACTGAGCTTAATTAGAGATGACTGAGAAGACTTGGAACTGGGCTTCATTAGAGATGACCGAGAAGACTTGGAACTGGACTGAACGAGAGATGACTGGGAACTGGGCTTAATTAGAGATGACTGAGAGGACTGGGAACTGGGCTTAATTAGAGATGACCGAGAAGGCTTGGAACTGGACTGAACCAGAGATGACTGAGAAGACTTGGAACTGAGCTTAACCAGAGATGACTGAGAAGACTTGGAACTGAGCTTAACCAGCAGAGACATAGACCCGATTCCACAGACAAGGCTTAGATTAAGCCAGGATTAGGCCTTAGTTCAATTCGGGCATTTAAGTAGCTTTTATAAACATATATTAGAAAAACATTTCTGGTGTGCATCTTGAGACAAAACAATGGCACTGACATATATAAAAATATACAGGTCCTTCTCAAAAAACTAACATATTGTGATAAAGTTCATTATTTTCCATAATGTAATGATAAAAATTAAACTTTCATATATTTTAGATTCATTGTACACCAACTGAAATATTTCAGGTCTTTTATTGTTTTAATACTGATGATTTTGGCATACAGCTCATGAAAACCCAAAATGAAAACATCTAAAAAAATTTGCATATCATGAAAAAGGTCTCTAAACGAGCTATTAACCTAATCATCTGAATCAACTAATTAACTCTAAACACCTGCAAAAGATTCCTGAGGCTTTTAAAAACTCCCAGCCTGTTTCATTACTCAAAACCGCAATCATGGGTAAGACTGCCGACCTGACTGCTGTCCAGAAGGCCATCATTGACACCCTCAAGCAAGAGGGTAAGACACAGAAAGAAATTTCTGAACAAATAGGCTGTTCCCAGAGTGCTGTATCAAGGCACCTCAGTGGGAAGTCTGTGGGAAGGAAAAAGTGTGGCAAAAAACGCTGCACAACGAGAAGAGGTGACCGGACCCTGAGGAAGATGCCTTGATACAGCACTCTGGGAACAGCCTATTTGTTCAGAAATGTCTTTCTGTGTCTTACCCTCTTGCTTGAGGGTGTCAATGATGGCCTTCTGGACAGCAGTCAGGTCGGCAGTCTTACCCATGATTGCGGTTTTGAGTAATGAAACAGGCTGGGAGTTTTTAAAAGCCTCAGGAATCTTTTGCAGGTGTTTAGAGTTAATTAGTTGGTTCAGATGATTAGGTTGATAGCTCGTTTAGAGACCCTTTTCATGATATGCTAATTTTTTGAGATAGGAATTTTGGATTTTCATGAGCTATATGCCAAAATCATCAGTATTAAAACAATAAAAGACCTGAAATATTTCCGTTGGTGTGCAATGAATCTAAAATATATGAAAGTTTAATTTTTATCATTACATTATGGAAAATAATGAACTTTATCACAATATGCTAATATTTTGAGAAGGACCTGTATATCAGTGCAAGTTGCTTTTAGTTAAAACAGCTCAAACATGCATGCTAGTCTGGGACTAGACTTAAGCCTTGTCTGTAAAACCGGGGATACTGTAGCATAGATAGAGGGTGAGGCACGGCAGTTCAAGTCCCTAGTGAGAACCTCGAGGTAGTGATCTTCCTGCTAAAGTAGAAGCAGACGGACAGCAGGCATATCCATATTTACCCTTTTGCTATTGTTTTTGTTACTCATTTTGAGGGTCTCACGTTCAGTCACAGTGAGCTTTATAGGTAAGCCAAACAGATGAGAATGATGCATGGCACAGAATGATGAGTATCAGTAGAACTAAACTTTAATAACAAACTCAGAGACCACCATAAATGTTAACGTGAGACAATGAACTGAGAAAAACTGAGGGCTTAAATACACAAAGCAAGGTCATTAACGGAACAAGGAACAGGGGCAGTGGCACAAAAAGTGGGTATGCGCTATATGCGGCGCATAGGGGCGCCGCATCATGGGGGCGCCAAAGCGATGGTTAAAAAAAATATATTTTTGTATAAGTTATATACATTTATATAAAAGTTATATAAGTTAAATATAAAAAAAAGTTATATAAATTTTAGAGGACTAACAGGCTAGAGTAGGCGCTGGCGCCCTCATAATATTCCATCATAGAATTTATTTTGACATAGAAGGGTATCGCGAGCGGGCGGGGGCGCGCGCGTGAGCGCGGAGTGAACAGCACAGGAGTGCGTTATCGTTGAAACTCGAAAAAGATGAATGAAGCAAAAAAGCGGTCGGGGGCTAAAAATAGAAAAAGAAAGAGGTTAAAGGAGATGGCATGTCAAGGGATGCGACAGCAGCTAAATAAGTGGATGGTGAAATGCAACAGGTATGTGACGTCTGTGCTTGGAGGAGGCTTGCAAATATTCATGTTAACAGACTAACGTTTGCTAACTCTGGGAATGTAGCAGCCAGAGCTAGCTAGTTTAGAATATGCAAAACCGAGGTTGCTGAGCTGAAAACTAAAAAATATAAGGTAGCATGTACAATAAATGACAAGAATCTGGAAAACAACTAATGCAATACCTCAGGTTTACCATGGAATCATGCGTAGATTTGCTAACAAGCTTGGAGGCTTGCAAATATTAATGTTAACAGACTTGCAAGTGTTTGCTAACTTAATGCAAAATAATATTGCTGATGTCTACATTTAGATTTTGGTTAAACCCTACCAATCCCATGCATGACATATCTCAATTGTATTAAAGTAAAATAACAACTGGTAAATATAAGGTAGCATGCACATTACATGCCTAGAAGCTGGAAAACATGACTTATGCAATAAGGCTGGTTTATCATGTAAACAAATAGATTTTGTTTTACCATTCATGTATGTTCATGTTAGCTGTGCTATCAGACATACAAGCTATAGTTACATCTGCTGGGTGACATGGAAGCTGTTTTTAGGGTCACATCTCTCTCTCTCATTAAAGATCTGTGTATTATAATATGTATGATCAAGTGGCAAACAGCAACGAGGCTTTTGTTGACCACTTGGACAAAATCTGTTTCTGTTTTTTTTTTTTTTTTTTTTTCATTGAGATTTATGTCATCATTGTTGTCATTGTCACAAGTACAGGGATTTGCAAAGAAAAAAAGAAAATTTTCTGGGATAAGGAAGATTTGATGGATGATCATTTTGATACAAAGGACAGCTACACACAATATGATTATTATTATTTTATATATATATATATATGTGTGTGTATGTATGTGTATATGTTTGTAACTGTTTATTCTGTAACTTTGTATTATTTGTTAACATTGTTAATATATATATATATATATATGTATATATATATATATGTATATATATATATATATGTATATATATATATATATATATATATATATATATATATATATATATATATATATATATATATATATATGTATGTGTGTGTGTGTGTGTGTGTGTATTGGGGGGCGCCAAAATTGTTGCTGCATACCCCTCTAACACTGGGTAGTTGCGCCCCTGAACAGGGGTGAACTAATCAGGAACCATGACAACTAATGAATGAATGAGAACTAAAGGCAAAACAGTGAAGGGGAAAATTAAACTGAACATGGCAATAAAACTAAACAGAACATGATTATGAAAAATCGCCAGACTGCTACAATCTAGTGTGCCTTCGCTACTGTAAAACACACCAGCTGCCACTGAATGTTAGTACTTTTAGTTAAAGATCTTACATATAAAGTGGGATAACAGTTTTTACTATGTGTGTCTTTCTATCTGTGTGAGTTTTAAAGGCTGGTTGGTATTTTTTTGAGAGCTCTCTCTCTCTCTCTCTCTCTCTCTCTCTCTCACACACACACACACACACACACACACACACACACACACACACACACACACACACACATACACATACATACACACACACACACACACACACACACACACACACACACACACACACACACACACACACACACACACACACACACACACACACACACACACACACACACACACACACACATACATACACACACACACACGATGCTACAGTACATGATGTTACTTTGATGGTGTTTCGCTTTTATTCTTATTGAGCTTTGATGCTAATTAAATTCAGCCATAAAAGCATAGCAAATGACTTTACTTTCATTACCAAATGGATTTCATGAATAAATAATTCTTCAGTCATTAAAAGGGTCTCTGACAACATTTCTCCATCATTTAATAATAAATGAGATTCGGCTATATGATTATTGTGTCTGAGTGCTGAACTCAAGTACGAGGACAGAGTAGTGAAGCTCAAACAACCATGTACACATTATATCTCTGCACCTGTGAATCCTGACGACATCACCTTCATGAGATCATTCACTCCTACATCACCTCCGCGATTCTGGGATTCGGTCACCAAAAGATTCAGCGTTTGAAGTAATAATGAGCATGAATATAATAACAATGCTTTATGGATGAACATAAGGTGTGTGTGCGTGCCTGCGTGTGTGTGTGTGTGTGTGTTTGTGTGTGTTTTTGTTTGTGTTTATGTGTGTATGTGTGTGTGTGTGTATGTTTGTGTGTTTGTTTGTTTTTTGTGAGTGTGTGTGTTTGTTTGTTTGTTTGTGTGTGCGTGTGTGTGTTTCTGTGTGTGTGTGTGTGTGTGTTTGTGTGCATGTGTGTGTATGTGTGTGCGCACGTGTGTGTGTGTGTGCGTGTACGTGTGTGTGTGTGCGCGTGTGTATGTGTGTGTGTGTGTGTGTGTGTGTGTGTGTGTGTGCGTGTGTGCGTGTACGTGTGTGTGTGTGCGCGTGTGTGCGCGCGTGTGTGTGTGTACGTGTGTGACACCTCTGGACAGCTGCTCTAGAAGTTCAACGAGTCTCAGATCTGTCTTGATCACAACACAAGCATCTCTGAACGCTGTCTGTGTCACTCGAGCGCTTTCATGTGCGCGACAAAGATCACACACACACATGCAGTGGAGTTCTCTCTCTCTCTCTCTCTCTCTCTCTCTCTCTTCACTTCACCTTTATTCTCTCATCTCTAGCACTCTACTTTCCTGTCCTTCTATTGATCTCATTCCATCTATCCTCTAATTCAGACTCGATTCAAACACGAGCTTCCATCGCTGCCCAAAAGTTCTTACTCTTTATACTTTCTTTTGCAGATTGACTTCATTTTTCCATATCAGGTGCATTTATGTACTGCAAGTGGATTATAGACATGAAATAATGATTAGCCTTTTGCATAGAATTATTATGCATGCAGTATCTGTGAGCTCATATTAATTCAGAGCCTTTAAAACATTCATTTGTCACACCGCAGGGGCATTTAAACTCCAGAAGACAAAAGAAATTGCCACCATTTCAGATCCTGATATACAGAATATACATTTTCTCTCGTACAGTATTTTCATATTTAGTTCAACCCCATACATTTATGCTGATAAAAATAATCTTACGCATTAACTCGTGTACTGAATGGTATGATTTACAACAAAACCTTACAAGAACAAACAGCATTTAAGGGTCAGTGTCAGAGAGGAGCGTGAGATGAAACATGAGGCGTGATCTGTGATGACAAATCAAGGTGAATATCTATCTCTGCATTTATTATGCACAAAAAGTGAGATTCAGTCTGTGTAAAATATTAGCTGTGAAATGTGCCTAAGCGAAACAAAGAAGTCATCATTTTGAGTCAACGTAAAAAAATATAATTTCCAGCACACAATGCTATTAAATACAATATATGATGTCAGTGATCTCCACCTCTGGCAGTGATGATGTATGCGTCACTGTTGTAGATAAATGCACAGGAGTAGCGGTCATTTCAGCTGATATTTTGTGTAATTTAATCTTAGTCCTGTATGAAATGTACCTTTTAGATGTCATCATATTTAGTCAACCTTGTCCTGATTTTGATTAGTCAGGTTTTAGTCAATGAAAAGATTTTCATCATGGTGCATAAAATTACAAAATTATAAATGCAAAGATTGTTGTCATTTTTTTCCACCATTTTTTTTTGTTGTTTTTGGTGACAAATCAAGAGAATGTGGACTCATATGCAGGGTTTATTTGACCTCAACTAGTTTCCTGATTTATTATAGACTATTTATCATATAAATGAATACACTTTTTCATCATAGTGTTAATTTCGTTAACAAAAACTATGTACACAGGAGTTTATTTCCTAAAAGGAAAAATTGCCAATAATTGGAAAAACACACCAAAACAATACAAGTTTTGTTTACCTAAAAATAACAATTCATTTAAACCAGCGTTTCACAATTTTTTTGTCACCCTTTGATCTTAAATATTTATTTGACGTAACTCAGAGATCATTAATGTTTCAATAATTTAGCAACACATATTTAATCTTTATGTGTTTAAGTGTTTTATTTTGATTGTTTTCATTTTAAATTATTTTAATGATATAATATTTATTAGCTTTTCATCACGTAGAACCCAAACCCTGATGGAAACTATGGTTTGTGATTGTTGAGCTTGCTTTATCTATGAGTATAAGTCAAGACTCGTTTTTTACTTCGTAAAAAGTCCATCCATCTTTCCATATAGAAATCTAAAATATAAAAATAATCATTTGACACAAAATGACACATTGTGTCTCCGCACTGAGCTTGGCGTGTTATTTGTCATCCTGTGAAATTGAATTTTTCATCGTCTTTTATTTTGATGCTGCACATAATTCTGTGGACACAAACAGAAACAGGAAAGCTTTAAAAGAGCGCTTATAAAATATGAATGTGTGCATGAAAACAGAGGGAATTGAAAGCAGACAGAAATACAGACACACACACACACAACACAAATGAGTAATGAATGGCCAGAGAAACACAAATGCTCATCTAAACTACACCACTAACATTCTGTGTCATATTAAACCTCCAAAGAATGAATAAATAACCAGAACCGCTGGAAAAACGATGGAGCTGAAACAAATAAATGAGGGAAATGAGACCTAGAATTTAAGCAGCACAAACATCTGATGCAAATAACAGCCTATTACAGGGTGTAATGGACCGCACTCAACCAATAAAGTGCCATCTAATAAGGGGCTACTCTGTAAACAATACTGCACTCCTGCTGCACACCACAGACCTCTCCAGAAGAGCACGTTTACTGCCCGCCATCGTCAATGCCCTGTTTTTATCATCATCATCATCATCATCATCATCATCATCATCATCATCATCATCATCGTCCTTACAGGGATCCGCAGCTTCACTCCCACAATCACAGATGCAATCCACTGCTGCGTCTACACTTTCTATGAAGACCATATTTATAATGCATTATAGCTCCATTTATACTTATTTATAAGGAAGTATCACTATTTTATAAATATATTTATAAAGACCTACACTGCATTATTAGAACTGTTATAGTTACATTTCAATTATTTTTAGTCATGCATTTTCTTTTTTTAATGCGCATGCTCATAATCCATTATAGACTGATTTATAAGTATTAATTGTTCAGTCGTATGGTTCCATGAATGTATTTATATTTATAAAAATGCACCCTTACCCCTTTTCCACCAAAGCATTTTGAGAGCCGGTTCGGAGCCGGTGCCTACTCGCGAACCGGTTCTTTGTGTTTCGACAGCCAAAGAACCGGTTCTCGGCCAGGAAAACTGGTTCCAAAGCAGCACCAACTCTTTGCTGGACTAGAACCAGAGAACCGTTCTTTTACCACCGTGTCATGCTTACGGCGGGGCTGGAGGCGGGTTTAGATGTGTCCTAAACATATTTTATGACCGCAAAGCCAGGAGAAACATTTGCAGAAACACGATGTAGTCCACCATTGTAATTATTATGCTTGAAGTTGGCGCAAGCGTTTCTAGCTTTTTTTAAATTTTATTTTTTTATTGAAAACATTATGTAAGCAAAGAAGAAAACAGTCAAAATATAGAACAAATAAACGGAAAGAAAAAAAAGACACAAGACAGAGGTACATAACTAATCAGAAATTATTACATATCAAAGGAAAAGATTAAAAGACTTACTTATTTCAATTGTTTTTAAAGCCTTCATGGTACACAAGTTAGAGATAATCCCAAAATAATGTACTTGCTAGCGTTTCTGTATGGCGACGTACACAGTGACGTAACGACGTCGTTCGCTGGGCGCTCTAGTCAGTGGGAAAACAAACCGGTTCTGAGAAGGTTCGCAAGTTGAACCAACTCCGAACTAACTTTGAACCAGCACCAGTTCCGAACCAGTTCTTTTTTGGTGGAAAAGGGGTACCTGAATTGCTATAATGGTATT